>NC_137040.1:23782281-23812281 GCF_032717465.1 Coenobita brevimanus | reverse complement strand
TGGAAAAGATGACTGGAATGCAAATCTCCTCAGTCTACCCCTCTCCCTCTATCCTTTAACCCTTTCAGTCCTATGAATTATTTTTCATCTTATTCTCGCAAACTCCAGACGATTTTTATAGACCACGGGAGAAACCCTTAGATATGAAGGGGTTAAATACTGTCTTCATTACCAAGTTCCGTAAGAGAGATTTTTTACCAGCGTACGACAAAATCATCTGGATAGGGAAAGAATATACTGTTGAGTGGGACTGACGGGTTAAATTTGTCCCTTTTTTTCCCAGTACCCTTACGTCTACCTCCCTAACACCTGAACACACCCGAAAACCTGAACACACCTGAACACCTGTACACACCTGAACACCTTAACAGCCACGGAGACGTTACGCACCCCTGACGCAGCCCTACCTTTACCTCAAACCCGTAGCTTATATTCCATCCTTCCACGAAAAAAATAAAGTAAAAAAATATATAAATAAATCCAAGCACTTAACCTTCTCAACACGAGGCCATACTACTTTATTACTGGTACCTCCAGACGATTTTATTCAGCTTAGGAGAGAGTTTTCGAAATGGAGGGGTTAGATACAGCCTTCCTTAACCCCTTAACTACTGGGAGACAAATAAAATCGTCTGGAGAGGTAAGTTAAAGCCTTCCTCAACCCCTTCATTACTAGGAGCCTCTTCTAAGCTGAATAAAATCGTCTGGAGTTAGTACAGCCTCCTAGAAATGAAGGAATTAAAGAAGGCTACATCTAACCCCTGCAGTTCGAAAAGCTCTCCCCTAAGCTGAATAAAATCGTCTGGAATTGGCAAAACAGATCAACCAACGGGACACCACCCACCCCTGCCGTCACCCCACCTTCACCTCACACCACGCACCCCCTCCACCTCCCATCCTTCCACATACGCTATTCATCCACTGTAAGATTCGCCACTGCACTTAAAACTTTCCCTCTCACCTCCTTCACGTGCAGCACTCGTCACAATGCCTGTCTGTCATCTGTATCATACTCCTTCTCCATCTCCATAAGGCGGCATACGGGGATCTCAAGAACCGTGTAATACATATCAAGAAACAAAACTTAGTGTAATATATCATCTCTTCTACCTCTCATTTCCCTCTGCTGGCTGATATTCTTAAACTGAGAGAGAGAATATTTCACCTTTTCTACTTCTCACTTCCCTCTGCTGGCTAATATTCCTAAACTGAGAGAGATAATATTTCACCTCTTCTACTTCTACCTTTCCTCTGCTAGCTAATATTCCTAACCTGAGGAAGACTGTATTTCACCTCTTCTGCTTTCCTCTGCTGGCTGAAATTCCTAAACTAACAAAGGATTTTTTCATGAAGCTGAGTGGCGGAAAAAGATAATGCTAAGGCTCTAAATCCTTCCCATACCGTTTTACTACAACAGTTCCATAGCACTTCTTCGTGGCCAGCATCATATTCTAGTGGTAATCTTTTCCTACAACTCAGCACTCATGACGGGGAAAGGGTAATTTTTGGCCAAGTTAGAGTGACAAGCGTATAACAAAGCAAAGATTAGCGTATACGTAACTAAAGCAGGAAATTAATGTTTTTTTCACTGTTAAGTACTAAAAACAAACTTGGAAAAATGAAAAAAGAGGCGATATATATATATATTTTTTTTTAATTTATAAGCTTGAGTTTTTGAGCATACTAATAAGTACTTAGGATTAAACGAGAGAGAGAGAGAGAGAGAGAGAGAGAGAGAGAGAGAGAGAGAGAGAGAGAGAGAGAGAGAGAGAGAGAGAGTTTGTGATGTGGGTTGCGAGGCGAAACCGCAACTCCTCACAACCCACATCACAAACTGTTGCTCCCTCTGTCCCTCCCCTCCCTCCCTTCTCTCTCTCTCTCTCTGTATGTGTGTGTGCATGTGTGTTACTAAATTCCTCTGTGTGTGTACACGAAGACTGTGTGTACCATTTCAACCTATGTGCGCTGATGTGGGTAAATCACAAATACTGTGCGTCTTTGTGTATGCGTGAATATAATATGTATTATGAAGTCTGAGAAAACGTTTGTACTCTCTCCCTCTCCTCTCTCTCTCTCTCTCTCTCTCTCTCTCTCTCTCTCTCTCTCTCTCTCTTTCTTTCTCTCAATGCATTAATGTTGTGACAAGAATACACTACTGTTTTACCTCATTTCCTTTAGTCCTCTCTCTCTCTCTCTCTCTCTCTCTCTCTCTCTCTATCGCCAAAGCCCTCCCACTCTCAGATTCCGCAACAATCACTACCTTTTACACACACACACACACACACACACACACACACACACACACACACACACACACACACACACACACACACTTCCCTCCCTCCTTCTCTCCTTCTCTCTCTCTCTCTCTCTCTCTCTCTCTCTCTCTCCTTTGTCTACACGCGTAAAAAAATTAATAAGTACCGTTCGTGGAAGCCAAGTTCATGAATCCTTAATAATCCCAGAACGCGAACGATAATTTTTGAAACCCTGATTGCAAGGTTTCGGTCGTTTTCTTGAGGTTTCGCGTCTCTCTCTCTCTCTCTCTCTCTAAGTTTCGTCAGTTTCCTCTAAGTTTCTTTGTGTGTGTGTGTGTGTGTGTGTGTGTGTGTCTGTCTTAGAGGGTCAAAAAATATCGTAGTGATGGGGCTATTGAAGGCTGTATCGAACCCCTCCAGACTGAGAGAGAGAGAGAGAGAGAGAGAGAGAGAGAGAGAGAGAGAGAGAGAGAGAGAAAGGGGTCGACATCCACATTAACAAGACAAATATATACTTAATGAACCTCTATTTATTTCCTAGCAAAATAACTAGGAAAAACTAGGAAAAATACTTGATAACATTATTAGCTTTATAGTAATGGGTGGTGGGAGTTTTAAAGAGCTGTTGTAGGTAATTAGAGAGAGAGAGAGATGCAAACACACACACACACACACAAACACACACACTCTCTTTCTCTCTCTCTCTCTCAAAATATATCCAATCATCCCACTCTCTTAAATTTTCAAGTACTCCAACGACCTCCGCCTCTCTCTCTCTCTCCCTTTCTCTCTCTCTCTCTTTCTCACTGCTGGGTCTTGAGAGTTGATCCCTTTCAGTCCGATGTCACATTTTCTATTTCATTCTTGCTGTTTCCACACGATTATTGTCCTTTTTGAGTCTTTTCGACCTGGAGCGGTTAGAGATAGCTTTTATTTACTTCTCTCTCTCATTTACTTCTCCTCTCTCGCATTTACTTTCTTTCATTTACTTCTCCTCTCTCTCTCTCTCTCTCTCTCTCTCATTTACCTCTCCCTTCATTTACTTCTCCCCACCCTCTCTCTCTCTCTCTCTCTCTCTCTCTCTCTCTCATTTACCTCTCCTTTCATTTACTTCTCCCCCCCCCTCTCTCTCTCTCTCTCTCTCTCTCTCTCATTTACTTCTCTGAGCTACGTGAAATAAGCAACAAGACAAACTTAAGCCAAGTCAAGATGAAAGAACTGTAAGTGTTGTGGTGTAGAGGAATAAGAAATTGAAATGCATCTTGACTTTCACTCTCAAGCCTCGGGGATACTTCGCTAAGACGGTAAATTTCGCCAAAAAAATAAATAAATAAATATAAATACGCAAATACGCACAAGGGTGAGAAAGCATAAAGTTACTCGTAGCTTTCAAAGTCCAGCTAAAAAGTCCAATTGGAAGTCATGCGGATATCAACAGTCTCTGGAACTCTCTTACTGTGGCTAAGACTTCGTGACTTCATCTTAGCTTTCTGAACTCGCTCGAACGGAATTTACCCCAGAAGGTCAAGGTGAAGTCAAGATGAAGTCAAGGTGGAGTCAAAGTGAAGTCAAGATGAAGTCAAGGTGAAGTCACGATGAAGTCAAGGTGAAATCAAGTTGAAGTCAAAACGAAGTCAAGGTGAAGTCACAATGAAGTCAAGGTGAAGTCACAATGAAGTCAAGGTGAAATCAAGATGAAGTCAAGATGAGATGAAGTCAAGAAATCTTCGCCAGGATATTTCTACTTTGCTCTTACCCAACGATATTGTTCATGTAAGCAAAATTTTCAGTCTTATTTCTTTCCCAAATTCCTGCATAATACCCACAAACACCCACAAATACCCACAAATACCCATTATACCCACAAATATCCACAATACCTACGAATACCCACAAATACCCATAATGCCCACAAATACCCATAATGCCCACAAATACCCATAAACCCACAAATACCCATAAACCCACAAATACCCACAACTACCCATTATACCCACAAATACCCATAATACCCACAAATACCCATTATACTCACAAATACTCATAATACCCACAAATACCCATTATACCCACAAATACCCATAATACCCACAAATACCCATAATACCCACAATACCCATAAACCCACAAATACCCATAATACCCACAAGTACCCATAATACCCACAAATACCCATAAACCCACAAATACCCATAATACCCACAAGTACCCATAATACCCACAAGTACCTATAACACCCACAAATACCCATAAACCCACAAATACCCATAAACCCACAAATACCCATAATACCCACAAATACCCATAATACCCACAAATACCCATAATACCCACAAATACCCATAAACCCACAAACCTACAAATACCCAAATACCCACAAATACCCATAATGCACACAAATACCCATAATATCCAAATACCCACAAATACCCATAATATCCACAAATATATAAGATTGCACCAGCCCCCTCGTCATGCCACCTTCTCTTCATACCACACACCATACAAACACTCTACCTGTATTTTCTTTCTTTCTTTCTTTTTTTCTTTTTCTCAGGTAAAATGTCATAATCAATAAAGTCTCATCTTACATTTTCTCTTACCTATATTTCCACTTACATTTTCCACTTAAATTTCTCCTTGTGTGTTGATAAAATAATAATAATAATAATAATAATAATTAATAGTAACAGTAATAATCAATAATAAGAACTAATAATAATAATAATAATAATAATAATAATAATAAACGAAATAAAAATAGTACTCAGAATACCAACTAGGAGGGCTAACTGTGGGAACCTGCATGATGAAGTGGCCTTGCATTATAGTATAGTGACGGAATAGCCCGCCACAAGTTCAAAGGCCTAAGCAACGGAGATGAGCACTGTGGCCAAGCGCGTCAAGGAGTACTACCCATCTTTACACTTACCTATACTCCCTATCCTATACTTCTTTTATAGACCCTCTCTCTCTCTCTCTCTCTCTCTCTCTCTCTCTCTCTCTCTGTTCTTCCCTTGCTCTCATCCCCCCTTTCTTTCTCTTTCCTTTTTCACCTCGCCAGCATCCTCCCTCCCTCTCTCTCTCTCCCTCCTTCGTCACCCTCTTTCCTCTCTATTCTCTCCTCAACCTCCTCTTCCTCCAACCCACTTTCCCCTTTTCTTTCTTTCCTCTTTTGCATCTCTCCATCTCTCCTTTCCTCTCCTCCCTTAACTCTTTCTTGCCATTTCTTCTCTTCCTTCACTCCTCCCACCCTCTCTCCCCTATTTCCTCTCTTCCTCTCTCCCCTCTATCCATCCTCTCCCCTCTTTCGTCGCTCCCTTTCTCCCTTCTTTCCTTTCTTTATCATTACCCTTCTCCCTCTCCTTCTCTTACCTCTACCTCTCCTCTCTTTCCTCCCTTCTTTCCTCTCTTCATCACTCCCCTTCCCCCTCTCCCTCTCTTTCTACCATCTCTCCCCTCATTCCTCCCTTCATCTCTCCCCTCTTTCCTCCCTCCACGGTCCTTTTATGGTGGGTGCCAATACCATCTTCCGCCTCTGGTTTGTCTGAAGGAGATACCCCAGAATAATATTGTTACCCCTATTTTTATACACCAACACCCATTTTCTTTTTCACCAATTTTCTTTTCAGATAGTTTCTAGTGATTTTTTTCCTCTATTTCTTCGTTCTGATTATTCCTATTTTAATATCCCTACATGAATTTTCTATATATTCAGTTTCTTTGGCAATTTTTTTTTCTCACAGACTCTTCTGGGATATTCTTATTACACTTAACATCATTATTTTTCTTTTCTTTTTTAAATTTGCTGTGTATACAATCAACATCATTATTTATTTTCTTTTTAAAATTTACTGTGTATACAATCTCATTTTTTTATTGAGATATTTTTCTTCAAACCAATTCACCCTCACAACCCCCCCCCCTCTCTCTCTCTCTCCTGCCTTAGTAATTTTCTCTGCCTTTGCCTGTCTTTCAAAATACGCAAAAATGAGAACCTTATCTCCCTTACCACCACCATGATTACCTTCTATTTTAAATTCTCTCTCTCTCTCTCTCTCTCTCTCTCTCTCTCTCTCTCTCTCATGTAACTTTAAAAATCCCGTGCTGTTTCTCACCCTGTAACTTTAATATTCTCTCTCTCCACGTAACTTTAAAAATCCCTTCCTGTTTCTCACCCTGTAACTTTAATATTCTCTCTCTCTCTCTCTCTCTCTCTCTCTCTCATCTATATTTAACCACTCACTCTTAATCATCCCAAGTATTACTAATAAAAATAACGTCTTTTTTACCCATCTAGTGCATTCACTCGAGACAGACAGACAAGGAGAGAGAGAGAGAGAGAGAGAGAGAGAGAGAGAGAGAGAGAGCAATATACATTAATCAGAGTCAAACACACAGACATACATATTTATATTTATCTAAGCAATGGCAAACTATTCTATATAAATCCCTATTCCTGTAACATATCTACGTAGGAATATACTGCTAATATAATATACTTCTAATGGACAAGTATACCTTTTGATTATTAACAGGGCCTTGCGATGGAGAGTGCAATATACTCATGTTAAAATATTTAGAATTATACTCCTACATAAATTTTCCTTTGTTTGTAAGCCTATAAATTTAGTTACATAATTTTTCTATATATCTCTCTATCTATTGCCAGACGCCTTAATCCCGTACGGAGTGGCCACAAACAAATCGCCTCCATGTCGCCCTGTCTCCCGCTATTTCATTGCCCTGCTCCCAGCTCACACCCTCCTCTCTCATATACCTCTCCACTCCATCCCTCCATCTCATCCTTGGCCTCCCCCTCCCTCTCCCCCCCTCCATTTCACTCACATACATCCTCCTCGTCAGTCTCTCGCTCTCCATCCTCTCCACAAGGGCAAAAACAATGGCACAACTACATGTATCCCAAAATTTCTATACTTTTACACAAACTTGGCCCAGAGTTTCGTCTTCTTGGAGCTTATTTCACACAGCTCCACGGCAGAGAAGGACAATGCTACAGTTCTACAGTTTTTCCACAGCATTTCTTCATGACTAGCATCATTTTAGTGTTGCTCTAGTGTTACACCTCAGCGCTGATGATGGAGAGATGGCAGCTTGAGGGCAAGTTACAGTAAAATGCGTATAACATCTCTTACATTAACAGCGTGATATCTTCTAATCGATAAATATCTCTTTCCTCACTCGTGATCTGTGTGTGTGTGTGTGTGTGTGTGTGTGTGTGTGTGTGTGTGTGTGTGTGTGTGTCGCCCCCCTCTATCTTGTGTACTCCGGAGACGGCTCAGTATATTGGTGGGAGACACATCTATTTCGGCTTTGTGAAATTAGTAAAAAAAAAAAAAAGTGAAAATTCTGACACTACAAAGGGTTATGGTAGAAAACTGAGGCACGGGAGACGCTGGTGATGGTGGAGCAATATATGGACTATCCTGGCCACAAATGCTGGGGAGGGGAGAAGAGGGTAGGGAAGGGGAGAAAACGGGGGGGGGAGGAAGAGGAGGCTGAGAGGAGAGGAGGCTGGGGAAGGGGGGAGGAGGCTGAGGGGATAGGAGACCTGAGGAGGGGAGAAGAGACTAATAGGAGGGGATAGGAGGCTAAGTGAGGGAAGGGGAGGCTGAGGGAGGGAAGGGAAGGCTGAGGGAATGGAGAAGACGATGGAGAATGAAGAGGTGGCTAAGGGGAGGGGAAAGGAGGCTGGGGGAGAAGAAAGGAAGCTGGAGGAAGGGAGAGGAGGCTGGGGGAGGTTGAGGGAGCTGCGGGGTGTAGGACTGAAAACTTGGGGAAGAGGATTGGAAACTGGGGGAGAGGGGACCTGAGGAGGGGAGGAGTCAGGGGGTGGGGAAGGGGAGACTTGGGAAGGGAAAGAGGTGCAGGGGGAGGGGGGTGGAAGGGATGACACATGTAATCTTTAACTGACCTTCACCTAGATCAGATTAATTACATATGAATGGCAAGATTGGTTTAGTTAGGCATAGTTAGCTGAGGTTTGACATAGGTCGACAGAAAGGTAGGCAGGTGAGAAACAGGTCGACAGAAAGGTACAAATGATGAGACAGCCCTGGCATGTATTCCATATGGACGGTGGGTTTTAGCGCCGAAGTGGTGACATGTGGAGATGTATGGTATGTAGGAGGACTACTGGGCCTTGACAGCAGGCTGTGAAGCCTATGCCCAGAGTCGGACACATATAAAAAAAATAGAAAAAGAGGCAGGCAGGCACAGACAGAACACCACACACACACACACACACACACACACACACACACACACACACACACACACACACACACACACACACACAACAAGCACGTAGACAGCTAGACAGAGACAGAAAGACAGATACAGAGATGAGGTGGGAGATAAGATGAAATTCAATGATAAGAGATGAGATGAGAGGAGAGGAGAGGAGAAGCGAGAGGTAAGCAAAACAAACTCAAGATCAGCAATTTGTAGGAGTAGATGGGTTAAGATGGGAGTGAGAAAGAAGAAAGACGAGGGTGCATACATTTTTCACCCACCCTTCCACCGCCGTCCTTCATTATTCACGGCCTCAGCTTCATTCATCATTCATCCACACCACGTCTCTCGCCTTGGATGAAACACTATGCCCAAATGTAAAACTTCTGCTCTTCCTCATTTGTGATTCTCTCTCTCTCTCTCTCCTCTCTGTCATTTAAACATACCTGAACCGCATGTTACTGAGACAGACGGCCTGACCCAAACCCACCTGACCCCTTCAAGATGCGATTGGATTCTCTCTCTCTCTCTCTCTCTCTAATTTTGTAGGCTTAACACTCCCAGCCTCCTTCACTCACTCCCAGCCAAGGAAAATCATCTGACGTCATGCGGAAAAAAATGCTAGAGTTGCCCGAATCATGAGTGTGCTAATGCGACCCGTATCAATCCTCCCTGGCTCCTGTGACTCACTGCCCGATGAGGAAAACCGTCTGGCGTTAGGGTGAGTAAAATTCTGGACCTATCCTTGTCGTGAACGCTTTTAACATCAGTGAAACTGGAAGGGATTAATATACGGTGCCGCTGCGAAAATCACTGAAAATAAACCACTAAAGTTCGTTCTCCTTTACTACTACTACAACTACTACTACTACTACTACTACTACTACTACTACTACTACTACCACCACTACCACTGCTACATATCCCTTTCCTTAACATCCAAAACCAACACACTTCCCCCTCCTCCTCCACCTCTTACTTCTCTCCTTCCCCTCCTCCTTCTCCTCTTGCTCCTACTCCTCCTCCTCCTCCTGTTCCTGCTCCCGCTCCTACTCTTGTTCTTCCTCCTGGTCCTGCTACTGTTCCTCCTCCTCCTCCTCTTCCTCCTCCTTACTTTCTTCCTCCAATCTTTTCTCTCATCTTACAGTCTTACAAAAATAAAAAATCATAATAAAACCCCACCAGACATAACATCATTAAATCTAATTACTGTGCCAAGTTCCAGGAATATCCTAATGGGCAGAAAAATAATAAACACAATTAAATTCTTTACCATTTTATCCATGGACCTAAACAATAGAAGTAGAGTTAATGAGGAAATGTGGAAGAAGAGAATGTGCAAGTGAGTGAAAAGGAGGAAGGAAGGTGGTGGTGGTGGTGGTGGTGGTGGTGGTGGTGGTGGTGGTGGTGGTGGCGGTGGTGGCGGCGGCGGCGGCGGCGGCGGCGGCGGCGGCGGCGACGACGACGACGACGACGACGATGATGATGATGATGGTGATGATGATGGTAACGATGATGATGGTAATGATGATGATATGTGATATTATTCAGGATACATCATATGTACAGAATAAGGTAGTGAAGACTATATATACCCAATTTCTATAATTCTGGTCTCTCAAATTTAACATAATCGCCTCTCTCTGTCTCTGTCTCTCTCTCTCCAACTCAGGACAGTCCCCTAGTAGTGAAGGGGTTAATGAAGCCTGCATCTAACCCCTCTAGTTAAAATAGTCGCCTCTAAGCTGAAGAAAATCATCTGGAGGTAGAAATAATCCCTGCCTCTCCACCCTACCCCTCCACCTTCCCTCTCCACCCTATCCCTCCACCTTCCCTCTCCACCCTATCCCTCCACCTTCCCTCTCCACCCTATCCCTCCACCTTCCCTCTCCACCCTATCCCTCCACCTTCCCTCTCCACCCTACCCCTCCACCTTCCCTCTCCACCCTATCCCTCCACCTTCCCTCTCCACTCTATCCCTCCACCTTCCCTCTCCACCCTATCCCTCCACCTTCCCTCTCCACCCTACCCCTCCACATTCCCTCTCCACCCTATCCCTCCACCTTCCCTCTCCACTCTATCCCTCCACCTTCCCTCTCCACCCTATCCCTCCACCTTCCTTCTCCACCTCATCCCTCCACCTTTCCTCTCCACCCTGTCCCTCCACCTTCCCTCTCCACCTGGACTCCTCTTTACGTCTCCACTCAGTCCTTCCATCTCTCTTCTCCCTCTCCTTACCTCTCCACCTTGTCCCTCCACCCATTCCAACCTTTCCATCCATCCTTCACCTTACCTCTCCACCCAGTTCCTCCACCCTCTCCACCCAGTCCCTCCACCCTCTCCATCCAGTCCCTCCACCCTCTCCACCCACTCCCTCCACCCTCTCCACCCACTCCCTCCACCTGCTAATTACCTGCCGTGTCCACATATTTAAGGCCTGGTTGATTCCACTGGGATTCCACCACAAAATTTTTACCTTTCCCAACAGACACAAGCACTGATACACACACACACACACACACACACACACACACACACACACACACATCCAACCCCCCACTCCCCCCCATCCACACATGTACGCCCATACCGATCGGTGAGTCGGGCGGTGAATTGGTCGGTGAGTCGGCAAGTCGGCAGTCACGTCCACATATTTCTAAGTAGGTCGGTCGATAAGTAAGGTGGTCAAGCGGTCGGGAAGGTCGGGGAGCCAGGCAGTCGGGAAGTCGGTCAGCAAATTACAGTAATCTAAGTCGGTCAGTCAGTTAGTCGGTCAGTAAGTCGGGTATCTCAGCAAGTCGTAAGTTGGTCCGTCAGAGGGTTGGTCGGTCGGTTTGTCGGATAAGTCGGAAAGTCGGGATATCGGTTCGTCATGCATTCCGAGTGACTGAAAACATGCCGATAACATTAAAAAAAAAAATACAGACACGGAAAAGAGAAAAATTGAAAAAAAAAAATGAAGCAAGGAAGAAAGGAAGCAACACTGAAGGAAAAATAGAGGAAGGAAAGAAGGAAACAAAGGAAGAGAATGAAGGAAGGAAGAACCACAGGATGATAAAAATAAGGAAAAAAAATCAAAGGAAGAGAATGGAAAAAAGGAGAAAGGGAGAAAAAAGAGGGAAGATGAAAATTTGGACGAGACAAAGGACGAGTATGAAATAAAGAGTAAGGCAAGAAGAGAAAGAGAAGGAAGAAGGAAGAAAGGAAAGGAACGACGGAGGGGAAAGGAAGAAGGGAAAGGAAGGATGAATAAAAGCAAGGCAAAAAAAAAGGAAGGAAGAGGATGAAGGAAGAAACAAACAAAAAAAAAGGAACGAATGGAGGAGGAAGGAAAGGATGGAAGAGATGACGACGAAAGTAAGGAGAGATGGATCGAGTTTGAGGAGGAAGGGGAGGAACTGAAGGAAGAAAATGTGAGAAAAATGTCTAGGAAAAAACAACGAGTGAAAAAAACACCTTAAGGAAGAGAATAGGGAACTGGAAGAAAAAAGGGACGATGGAGAAAAACCGCAGAGATGGAGGAAAAAGGAGGAACTGGAGAGAAAGTGATGATGGAGGTAGAAGTGAAAGAAAATTAAACCTATTTCACACAATACTGAAATTAGTGGAGAGAGAAAAATACTCCTCTCTCTCTCTCTCTCTCTCTCTCTCTCTCTCTCTCTCTCTCTCTCTCAGCAGGCCAACTCACGTAAGAAAGTTGGGATGTGTTGCTTTCTTAATGGCCACCTTGGGAGCAAGTTATTCACCACCCTCGCATTCTTTCTTTCTTTCTCTCATTTTCTCTCTTTCTCTTATTAGCGCCTCAATTCCCACTCTCTCTAATTAGATTTTTCCTTTTATCAAAATACCACGTTTTTAAAATTTGTTAAATAGGTCATTCTTCCATAAACTTTTTTTTTTTTTTCGGTACATTGCACTAGTTTCTTTGTATGTTTGGTTGCGGTATGTGGTGGTGGTGGGGGTGGTGGTGGTGGTGGTAGTGGTGGAGGTAGAGGTGGAAGTGAAGAGAAGGTGTGGAGGTGGAAGTGGAATTGGAGGCGAAGGTGAAGGTGGTGGTGGTGGTGGAGGTGGTGGAGTGTAGCTATTGTTCTCGAAGATGTTCTTGTTGAAGCTTAACATATCGTTACTGATACTGTTGAGAGGCTTATGGGGCAATTGAATGACAGTGGGATACGGTGAAAGACAGAAGGATGGACTGAACAACTGTCGATGAGTTAGGATAAGGAGAGGATGGATTAAAGGTTGCAGTGATAGTATACCTCTCTCTCTCTCTATCTATCTCTATCTGTGTGTGTGTGTGTGTGTGTGTGTGTGTGTGTGTGTGTGTGTGTGTGTGTGTGTGAATAGACTGCGAGGTATGTGTATCCGTGTAGCTCTGAGATTCATCCTCTCTCTCTGTCTCTGTCTCTCTGCCTCTCGCTCTCTCTCTCTCTCTCTCTCTCTCTCTCTCTAGTCCATTTCTCTCTCTCTATCTCTCTCTAGCCTATTTCTCTCTCTCTCTCTCTCTAACCCATTTCTTCTTCTCCGTTGTGTCATCCCCATCATTCACTATCGCCTTGCTCTCTCATTTCTCCTCTCTCTCTCTCCAGCCCATTTCCTCTTCTCCCTTTTGTCATCCCCACCATTCACTATCGCCTTGCTCTCTCATTTCTCCTCTCTCTCTCTCTCTCTCTCTCTCTCTCCCCAGCGTGTTCAATCAGTGCCTGGTAGTAATCTAAATGTTAATACTGCCCCTCAACTGACACCGCTTGCCTTTTCTCGCTTCCCTTTCATCTCTCTCTCTCCCTCTCTCTCTCTCTCTCTCTCTCTCTCTCTCTCTCTCTCTCTCTCATCCTTTCTTCGTCCAATTACATTTTTTTTTCCTATCACCCATGTTCATTTCTTGATTCCTTTTTCTTTTGCCCTCTCCTCTCCCTCCCTCCCTTCCCTCTTCCCTTTCATCATTCCTCTTTCCTTTACCTTCCTTAATTTTCGCCATCCTTCCTTCCACCTCTCTCTTCCTTCACTCACTACCACTGATCGTCTTGGCTCCCTTTCATCTTCCTCTCTTCTCTCCCTCCCTCCTCCACCCCCTCCTCTCTCTCTCTCTCTCTCTCTCTCACTTCCCTTCTCTTCTTTCATTCATTCCCTTCTTCCAACTTCCTCTGTTTTCTATCTTATTTACCTACTGTACATATACTTCTTCATCATTTGCTCTCTTCTGCATTTCATTTCTTTCTGTCCCTCCCTCCATGTTTTCTCCCCTCATTTCTTCCTCCCAGCAATCCTCCTCTCTTTCTTCGTCTCTTCTCCATTTCCTTTTTTCTTTCATTCACTTCACTTTCGTCTTACCCTCCCTTCTTTCATCCTTTCTTCTGCCTTCCTCTCCTCCTTATCCCTCTCTTCAATTCCCTTTCCTTTCTTTTTCCTTTCAATTTCGTTCCCTTGCTCGGTCTTCCTTTATTTTTATTTATTTATTTATTTTTTAACTGCGGCGATGCGGACAAGTCTACAAGTGGTTAAGTGGTACACCTAGGGGATTTTTTTTTTTTTCACTCCATCATGGAAACTTCGAATATCAGTTTTTGGAGAGCTATGAGTGATTTTCTGATGATATACAAAGTTGCTCAACCTAAAATTTTGAGTTGATTTAACATGTCAGCTCACGTATCAGCTGTTAGACGATTTTCTATTTCGTCTATAAGGAGGAATTTTAGGGACATCTTTATGAAATACAAAGATGCTCAGCTTGAAATGTTGAGCTGATCTGATATGTTTGTGTTGCTTCAGCTGGTGTATTGTTTTATCGCAGTCTAGATGGTTTTGCTGCCATCTTTTCTGTTTCCCTCCCTCCCATTAATTCAATTCCTTCTCCTTCCTACTCTCTCCTTCACCCTTCCTCCTTTCCTCCTCTCTCCTTTCCTCCTCTTCCTCTCCTCCTTCACTTCTCCTCTCCACTGACACTGTTTACTAACTTGTCTCCCTCTCCAACTTCTCTCTCTTTCATTATCAGGTCAATGGTGTTTATTACCTCTTTCCTCCTTGCCCCATTTTCTCTCTTCCTCCTCCTCTTGTCTCTCCTCTCTTTCCTCCTATCTTTCACACTTCTTGTATCGTTTCTTCCTTTTTCCTCATTTCGTTCCCCATTTTTTTCTTCCTCTTCATTTTGTCTTTTTTACCTTCAACTTTCCTCTCTTCTCTTTTCTTTCTTTATTCAACATATCTCTCCACCTCTCTCTCTCTCTCTCTCTCTCCTGTCAACCTCTCTCCCTTCCTTGTTAATGCAATCACAGACAGCCCCCCTTTTCAATCTGTTTATTTAATCTCTCTCTCTCTCTCTCTCTCTCTCTCTCTCTCCCCCCCCTCTCTCTCTCTCTCCAAGACCACAAATCCTCCAATGCTAATTCTAACCCATAACCCAATTATAACACGACTCTCTCTCTCTCTCTCTCTCTCTCTCTCTCTAAAACCACAAATACTCCAATATTAACTCTAACCCATCACCCAATAATAACACGACGCTCTCTCTCTCTCTCTCTCTCTCTCTCTCTCTCTCTTTCTTTCTCTCTCTCTCTCTAAGACCACAAATACTCCAATATTAACTTTATCCCATAACCCAATTATAACACGACTCTCTCTCTCTCTCTCTCTCTCTCTCTCTCTCTCTCTCTCTCTCTCTCTCAACACGTACCAGATTACCATTACCGGGAAAATATCACGTTTCCACCACGACCAAAGCAAATCTTTATTAATATCGCATCATTCCACATTTTTTCGTTCACTGGCGAGACGAATTACATTGATATCATCTGGGAGAACATGCATATATTCATGTGGGTAAAATTTGCTGAATATAGATTGAAATTATTGATGTGTTTCGCATAAATCAAAAAATGAAGAGGATTAAGGCTCAGTGTATTCATCTCTTTCGATTTATACTTTCGAATTTGCTTTCCATCCACTCACTCGATGTAGTGCTACCTTCAGGTGACTCAATACCGAAATTCAAGGCAAATGCTGTAACCCAGGGAACTATTTACAACGCTGGGTGGTAACCATATCACCAAATGACGCCTGGTAGTCTAGTGGTTGTTCCGATCGGGTGGGACTCATAAAGGGTTTGAAAATTTATGCCGATGTAATGCCATTCAGGGACGTGTGAGGCTGGTCACCCTCACCTTAAATGTCTGGACCAAGCAGCCTATCCTCTGACCCCTACGCTTCCGATGGGGGGGGGGGGAAGAGATGATGAAGGGACAAACTTATTTTGGAATTACTATTAAACTTAACAATGCTTCACTCCTCTCTCTCTCTCTCTCTCTCTCTCTCTCTCTCTCTCTCTCTCTCTCTCTCTCTCTCTCTCTCTCTGTTACTTCTTTACCTTCATTTCTCACTGCTACCTCTCTAATTCCCAAACTTTATCTTACTTAGCCATTCTCTCTCTCTCTCTCTCTCTCTCTCTCTCTCTCTGTTACTTCTTTACCTTCATTTCTCACTGCTACCTCTCTAATTCCCAAACTTTATCTTACTTAGCCATTCTCTCTCTCTCTCTCTCTCTCTCTCACACACACACACACACACACACACACACACACACACACACACACACACACACACACACACACCAACACATGTCAATCTATATGTTAACTAAAGTGAGGGCCTCGATAAACACTCGTGCAGTGATATTCTCTCTCTCTCTCTCTCTCTCTCTCTCTCTCTCTCTCTCTCTCTCTCTCTCTCTCTCTCTCTCCTATCTAACTATCTACCTATCTATTTACCAATCTAATTTTTTCTTTACGATACATAACTCTCTCTCTCTCTCTCTCTCTCTCACACACACACACACACACACACACACACACACACGTTGCAGTTACACAGAAATCTCTCTCTCTCTCTCTCTCTCTCTCTCTCTCTCTCTCTCTCTCTCTCACACACACACACACACACACACACACACACACACATGTTGCAGTTACACAGAATTCTCTCTCTCTCTCTCTCTCTCTCCTACCTCCGCCTATCTATTTACCAATCTAAATTTTTCTTTATTGTCGATGATGTGAATCTCTCTCTCTCTCTCTCTCTCTCTCTCTCTCTCTCACACACACACACACACACACACACACACACACACACACACACACACACACACATTGAAAACCATAACCCATAATTTTTCCATAATTAAAAAATAAATAAATAAAACAAGAAAAAAATTCCGC
Organism: Coenobita brevimanus; assembly: GCF_032717465.1. Taxonomy (NCBI): domain Eukaryota; kingdom Metazoa; phylum Arthropoda; class Malacostraca; order Decapoda; family Coenobitidae; genus Coenobita; species Coenobita brevimanus. The sequence goes on along the minus strand of NC_137040.1, from coordinate 23,795,561 downwards.
CAAATCAACCCCTTCAGAACGAGGACATTTTTCATTTCTTCTCTATTACCAAGCGATTTTAATTTTCAATAGACTTTTCAAACTCTACCCCTTTTACTCTACCTTGGCTCAAAATTGCCATGTCTCCATCTTGAATGCTGAGTTGGAAGAATCAATTAACACTAGAATGATGTTTGTCACGATGAAGTGCTATGGAAAGGATGTACAGCCACAGCACTGTCTTTTTCTGCCACTGAGCTACGTGAAATAAGCTGTAAAAGGACGAAAACCTGGGCCAAGTTAAGATGAAAAGAGTATAGTGTGACTGAAAATTGTCTTCAATACCTCTTTCACTTCTACTGGTCCTTCCTAAGTTAAGTAATGTCTAAATAATACGTCAAATAATACGTAATAATAATAATAATAATAATAATAATAATAAACACCTTTTGTTGGTAGCACGAAAATAGTCATCAAGCTGAATGGGTTATTACGGAGGTATAATAACAATAATAAAAATATGGATAATAATAATAATTACAAATAATAATAATAATAATAATAATAATAATAATAATAATAATAATAATAATAATACCATACACTAAAAATAATGGAAATAAAATAAAATAAAAACAAAAAAGCCTGTGACCGAAAAATCCCATATAAAAATAAAAATAATAATAAATAAACGTGTAAGTAAAAATTAAAAGTAAAAGGAGAGAAAATTTTAACGAAGAAATAAAACAGAATAAACGAAAAAGAAAACGTAAAGCCAGAAAAAGGGCCATGACTAATTAGAAAAAATAATATAATGTGGACCAGAGAAAAAATAAAAAAAAGAAGAGAAAGTAAGAGAATCGAAGACAGAGATTCCAATAGGACAAAAAAGGAAGGAAAAGGAATAATAATAACGAAGAAAATATAAAAAGGGGCAAGAAAAACAATAGAAAACGAGATGCGCAAGACAACAGCACCCAGAATAACAAAAAAAATTAAAAGGAAATGAAAAAAAAAGTCATAAAGAGAGGAACATGAAAAAAAGCCCGGATTAAGAAACTATATATAAAGAAAATGACGAAAACTGATAATTGGGAAAATAATTCAGACGTTAAATTGAGAAGCGATACATACGAAAGGATAACAAAAATAATTATACATAGAGAGAGAAAAGGGAGAAAAAATAAACGGAAAAACACAAAACAATACACAAAGAAAAGAATAAGAGACGATGAAACATAGAGAAAAACAATAGCAGCGAAAAAATAAAGAAAAAAGAAGTGAGGCGAAAATTGAGGAGGTCCCCCCCGTCTGAGGTAACCATGGCAACCAGAGACGCATCAATGTAAACAAAAGGTCTTCATCTGTTCCTGTTGTTGTTGTTGATGCTTTTTGTGGTCCTTGTTGCTTCTCCTTCACTAGCTCCTACACTGGGCTGCTCTCGCTCTCGTTCCCCTCCCCCCCTTCTCTCTTTCTCTCTCTCCCTCTCGTTCCCCTCCCCCCCTTCTCTCTCTCTCTCTCTCTCTCTCTCCCTCTCTCTCTCTCTCTCTCTCTCTCTCTCTCTCTCTCTCTTTCTCTCCCTCTCTCTCAACACAAACATCCATCTCGGCTTTTTCCACTTCGACCTATTGGCTTTTCCTTCCACAAAAATCTAGGTATTTTGAGTCGAATTTCTAGAGGATCCTAACCAATTCAAGGAGATATTTTCTACGCTGAACAAAATTATCTGAAGGAGGCAAGAAGATATATATAGTAAAAATAATAATAATAATAATAATAATAATAATAATAATAACGGAGGGGTAGTAGTCGTAAAGCGTGATTCACTATTTTGTCCCAGAATAATTTGGTTTCTTTATAAATGAATCGATTTAAATGAAACTTGGTAATTACTTTCTTCATTTATCCTTTATTAATTAATCGATTTAAGTGAAACTTGGTAATTACTTTCATTTATCCTTTATTAATGAATCGATTTAATTACTTCATTCATTTATCCTTAATTAATAAATCGATTTAAATAAAAACCTGGTAATTACTTTCTTCATTTATCCTTTATTAATGAATCGATTTAAATGAAACCTGGTAATTACTTTCTTCATTATTCATTTATCCTCTATTAATGAATCGATTTAAATGAAACTTAGTAATTACTTTCTTCTTCGATTACAATCTAACTACAGTTACACTAATTTTGAAATGAATTATGAAACCGTTCTAATTCAGCTTTTAGAATTAATCACATCTGATATTCTGAAGAAGCGAATTAATGGTCCGATTTTTTTTCTCCGAGATGGCTGCATTCTCCCTCAAAATATATTCTTTTCGTTAAATCGATAAACAAAATTGCGAGACATTTTCAAATATTTTTTCCTCAAGATGTTCCCTCAACCCCCCCCCCCAAATAAAAAATCTTGAGTTAAATGAGAAAAAATATGCGGTCAGTTATCGAGTATGGCATGATCAATGTATCGGTGCAATTGACCAGCTGATGTCCACTCAATGTTGCAAAGTTGATGGGACTGTATTTCACTTCTGGTATATGTCTTTCAGCTCAATGTCAAGGAATTTATCATTATAAGACTTGCCACAGAATAAATTTTTAAAAATTGCTTGTATGTACTGAGAGTCATTTATATCGGTACCGGTACATTAATAACTGATATATAGCCTAAAGGCCATATTTCAGGGCCTAAGAACAGTTAATTAGCCCGTAGTGCTGTAGCTCTAGGTTCATCTCATTTGTGAACCAAGTGGACTGCAGGCTGAAGTTGCACCTCTCCTGCAGTCCACCATCTTCCTTTTGAGAGACAGGGAGGGAGTTGAGGGACACTTCTATAACCCGGCAGGAAACCCAGTCATATCAATGCCGCCACGTGAAGGCGTCCCTCTTCAGCACCACACTGAAGGGGTTAAGATGAAACGTAAAAAATAACAGCTACAGAACAGGTGGTAAAGGGCCTGCTAACTCCACTGTACTTTTTGCCTTTAACTTGGCCTAAAATTGCCATCTCTCCATCCCGAATACTGAGCTGAAACAATAGCTTCGCACTAGAATATGATGCTAGTCACGAAGAAGAGCTACGGAATAGATGTAGAGCCGTGGGAGTTTTTTTTTTTTTTCTTCATCCACTACGCTTCGTGAAATAAGCTACAAAAGGACGAGAATCTGGGCCAAATTAACGCACGCAAATCTGGGAAATTAACGTAAAAGAACTACAGAACACGATCTTACAACACACACACACACACACACACACACACACACACACACAAACACACACACACTATTTATAAGCAAAAAGCAAAATAAACAACTAATTAAGAGGTGCTAAACAGCCTCCTAACACTACAAGAATAGGTGCTAGAAGCCCTCCTAACACCATTAGAACAGAGCTCCTTAGTGTTCCATGTATTATCCTCGCTACAAAAGAGGTGACCCGCCCACGGCCATATTTCAGCCCCAACGAGACAAGCGTAGTTTGCTGTGTCAGGCCTTGGATCCGGAAATGATGTTCGTCTTCCCTTTATATGAAAAAGAATTTGTAGGGTAGGGGTAGGGGAAGGGGAAGGAGAAAGAGAAAGGGTAGGGTAGAGGAAGGGGAAGGGGAAGGGGAAGGGGCAGGGGATGGGGAAGGGGTAGGGGTAGGGGAAAGGATAGGGGTAGGGGTAGGAGAAGGGGTTGGGTTTGGGTTGGGTTGGGTAAAGTTTGGCATGGTAGGGTAGGTAGGGTAGGGTAAGGTAAGGTAAGGTAAGGTAAGGTAGGGTAGGGTAAGGTAAGGTAAGGTAAGGTAAGGTAAGGTAAGGTAAGGTAAGGTAGGGTAGGGTAGGGTAGGGTAGGGTAGGACAGGGCAAGGTAGGGTAGGGTAGGGTAGGGTAGGGTAGGGTAGGGTAGGGTAAGGTAGGGTAGGGTAGGGTAGGGTAGGGTAAGGTAAGGTAAGGTAAGGTAAGGTAAGGTAAGGTAGGGTAGGGTAGGGTAGGGTAGGGTAAGGTAAGGTAAGGTAAGGTAAGGTAGGGTAGGGTAGGGTAGGGTAGGGTAGGGTAGGGTAGGGTAGAGTAAGGTAAGGTAAGGTAAGGTAAGGTAAGGTAGGGTAGGGTAAGGTAGGGTAGGGTAGGGTAGGGTTTGGCTCGGTAGGGTACAGTGGTGTAAGGTAGGGTGTACGACTATTACTCTTCTTCTGTATTACCCTGTAAGTTGTTTAGTATACAGTGATACTTAAAAATACTTAACAACTATATTCCTAACAATCTGATCATGAAGGACAGACAATTTTTTTTTTTCAGGAATCAGATATACCTTCCTCAATCTTTTCCTTATAATTTTTCTTCTGACAGTTTTTTAAGATTAATTGTTACATATATTTTTTTTATTATTTTGTATCCGCTCACAGACAGGTAAATAATTAACCAGGTAGGTCAGGTACGTGGGGATGTTACATGATTAGGTCGGCAGTTTTTTGGTGGGTAGGGTAGAATAGGTATGTAGGTTAGGTGCGTGGGTAAGTCAGATGAGTGGGAGGGTAGATATGGAAGTAGGTAAAACGGCTGGGTAGGTAGGAAGGGTAGACAGGTAGGCAGGTAGATGCACTAGGAAGGGAAGTAGTGTATGTGGAAGATAAAGCTATAATGTAACTGGCAGAATAGTACACGAAAAGTTGGGTAAGCTGAGAAAAGGAGGAGGATGAAACGAATAAGATAAAATTACACTGAAAAAAAAAACTTGGGGTTAAAAAAGGATGGCGTAGGATGTGGGCAGATTTAACGCTGAGGCTCCTACGACTTCCTCTCAACTGAATAAAATCGTCTGGCGTTAGAATAAGAGAGTAGAATGAGGTGGGGTAAAGGAATTTGGGGCATGGAGATCCTGTTTTTTTTTTTTTAGGTAACTTTTTTTTTTCTTACTTTTCCATCTCTCTCTCTCTCTCTCTCTCATGAATTATGAAATTTGTAAAGATTATTTTGGTCTACTGGCACACACACACACACACACACACACACACACACACACACACACACACACACACACACACACACACATGCATAAAACATTGTGCTAAATTCTTTACCCGAGAACAAAGGCAGGAGAAAAATAAACACTTGAAATAGCCACGAGTAGACTGCGTAAAACACACATTTACGCAAAACACACACACACACACACACACACACACACACACACACACACACACACACACTTGATATCATAACCACAGAGATAACAGAAGGGCCTTACGTAAATTTCCCCGGAGACTCCCTCACTCCTTTTATCCTAGGCAGGGCAGGGCAGGGCAGGGAAAAGCAGGGCAGGCGGTAAACAGGATAGGACACGGGACTGGAAGGCAGGGTAGGGCAGGGCTGGGGAGGGTATGATAGAGCTCTGAGGCTAGGGAGATAAGGGCTGGGCTGGCGGGGGGAGGTGTGTGGCATGAGAGGCAGGAGTATTAAGGGGATAAGGTAATGGAAGGCAGAGTTAGGCAGGTTTGGCCACAGCAGAACAGGGCAGACTTGTGTAGGGCAGGGGGGGGGGAACTGAGCAGGGTATCAGCGAAGGGTGTGGTGAGGTGTGGTGTGGTAATGATGTGTGTGTGGTGTGGTAAGGTAATGATGTGTAGTGTGGTGTGATTTGACGTGGTGTGGTGTGGTGTGGTGTGGTGTGGTAGTGTGGTGCGATATAGTACAATACGGTATGGAAAAGTAAGACACAATGTAATGGTAGTACAGGGCAGGGTTGGGTGAATTATAAGCAATTATTTAATAGGAATATAAAATGGAAGAAAATGTGTGGGGTGAAGGGTGATGATGGGGATGGAGGGAATGGGTGATGATGGTGATGGAGGTGAGAGGTGATGATGGGGGAGGAGGGAATGGATGATGATGGTGATGGAGGTGAGGGGTGATGATGGGGGAGGAGGAAATAGGTGATGATGGTGATGGAGGTGAGGGGTGATGATGGGGGAGGGAATGGGTGATGATAATGGAGGTGAAGGGTGAAAGATGGGTGGTGATGATGGAGGTGAGGGATGAGGGGTGCAGGACGATGTGTGAGAGGTGAGGTTAAGGATGAGGGATTAGGAGGGATGAGGGGTGAGGCATGAGGGTTGAGGGAGCAAAGTATGAGAGAGAGAGATGAGGGGTGAGGGATGAGAGGTGAGGGAGGAGAGTATGAGTGAGGGATGATGGAGGAGGAGCGAGGGATGAGGAGCGAGGGATGAGGGATGAGGTTACTAATTTGTTGTGTGAAGCTCTAGGGTTGCCATGGTAACTCAGACTCGGGAGCTAAACATAGACGATAAGATTTGATAGCGGGTAGGCAGGTAGACAGGCAGACAGATAATGGCTGATAAGAAGGTAGGTAGGTAGGTAGGTAGACAAACGGGCATGTGAGTACGTAGAGAGGCAGTTAAGTAGGTAGGTAGGCTGACAGGTTCGGAAGGTGAGTAGACAGGAAGGTAGGTATGCAGATAGGTAGGAAGACAAGGAGGTAGGCAGGAAGGGAAGTAGGTAAGTATGTAGGCAGGTAGGTAGGAAGGTAAGTAGGCAGGCTGGCAGGCAGGTAAGTAGGGCGGTAAGTAGATATGTAGTTACGTAAGTAGACAGGGCGATAAGTAGGGCGGTATGTAGGACGGTAAGTGGGCGGTACAAAAGTAGGAAGGTTGGTACGTAAGTAGGTAGGCAATCAGACGGATAAACAGCGGGCAGGTAGGCATGCAAACAGGAAGACAGGTGTGTAGGTAATTAGGATGATTCATTAAGGTCTGATCATTAAGGAGACAGTATGTTAATATTTAGAAGACAAGCTAGTCACGTAAGTTACTCGTATATAGGTCAGTAGGCCATGTAGGTAGGTAGGTAGGTCGGTATGTAGGTAGGTAGGCAGGTAGGTCGGTATGTAGGTAGGTAGATAGGTCGGTCGGTAGGTAGGTTAGGTAGGCAGACAGGTGTATACATGTAGCATAGTAGGTAAACATGGAGGCTGCAGCTTTAGTAAAGAGGTAGAAGGATTGGCAGTGGATTTAACAGATAAAGAGATAAGGGGTGTTAGGCATTTAGGCAATACGATAGATATTAATAGATTACGTTGTGGGACTGGATTGGGTTGGGTCAGGTACTGCGTCAAGATATTAGGTCACAGGTTGGGTTGGGTTGGGTAGGGTTGGATTGGTTTGGATTGGGTTGGGCTGGGTTTGGTTAGACAGTTAGGCAAGAAACTGGGTAAACAGATACGATGGTGAGAGGCTGGGTTGGATTAGACTGGGTTGGGTTGGGTTAGTTTGGGTTAAGTTAGGTAATTAAGCAACATGGTAGTTACGTTTTCCTCCCTTACCCTCTTTTCCTCCTCCTCTCACTAACCATCCTCTCCCCTCTTTTTGCTCCCCCTCATTTCCCCTCTTTTCTTCCTCACCCCCCGCTTTCCTTGTTTTCTACTTTTCCTTACCCTACTTTTCTTCCTGTTTCCTACCCTCTTCCTCCTTCCCTTCCCCTTATCCTCCCCCCTCCTCCTTCCCTTCTCTCTCTGTTACTTCCGTTCTACTCCTTCCCTCCTCTCTCTCCTTTACTTCCTCTCCTGCCCTCCCCTTCCTCTGTCTCCCTTCCCCTCCTCCCTTCTCTCCCTTCCCCCCCCTCTCTCTCTCTCAATACCACAATCCTATTACCGCCTCTCGCGCCTTAAAACACTGGTTAATACCTCGTCCCTGGCCAACCACTGATGTCTGCATGAAGAGTCGTTATTAGACCCTCGTTACCAGGCCAGGACAGTAGGCGTCGTGTCAGGTAGACCCTCATAACAAATTCAACACACCTGGCGGTCTTGATGAATAAATGAATGAGTGATTGATTGAATGAAAGGATGAATGAATGAATGATCTGGTTATGGGTTGCTGATAAGAGATGTGGGAATCAGTGAATGGTGTATGCATGAAGTGACATTTATTCATGATCTAGTGCCCTTGTGCCTGGCGAATTTAATGAATAAATGAATGAACGAACGAAGGGATGAATGATCTGCTTATGGGCTGCTGATTACGAGCGAAGGCGAAGCTCTTGCGAGTCTCGTCAAGTAGTGGCACTTTCTAACATATGAGCGGCCCAACCCGGCCCGACCGTAACGCTTTTGAGAAGCTTATATCTCAGCAACCACAGGGCCGACCACTGCGTGGTTTGCATCATATGATGGCCCAAGTCCTTAAGTTTTGTTTCTGACAGGTTTCATGACACTCAGCGGTGCACGTGACACGCGCCAAGTGCAGCATGTCGAAAATCTCCAAAAGAGGGCCACAGGCCAGAGAGGTTGTCGTAAAGGCATGGAACTTGGTAGGTTGTTAGCTACCAATATACTCTAGGCATCCTAGGGGTGTAAGGCGATATTTCAATGCTTTCGGATTTAAATGGTCTCGCTCGTACCTCGCCGACAAAGGCGTTTTACTGGTAACGGAATGGTGTACGCATGATGTATAGCGTCCTTGTATCTGAAGAGTTTAACGAATGAATGACTGACTGAATTTATGAATGATATAATTATGGGTTGCTGATAACAGATGTGGCAATAAGTGAATGGTGTGCGAATACTGAAATTATTCATAATCTGTGTCTTTGTGTTTGACGCTTATTAAGAGAATGAATGGATGAATGACTGAATAAATATGTGGTTATGAGTCGCAAATAACGGATGTTACTAAATATGTCTATACATCCATGCGCGAGAAAACATCAGGGAGTTGTGTTTGGCTCTTTTTGTCCGTCTGTCTGTCTGTCTCTTACCCAGATAATTTTAAAAAAAAAATATATTGGATGGAAGTGCACCAAATTTGGCATAATGACTGACGACCATCAGATGAACAGGTGGTTAATTTGAGGGTAAAAAAAAAAAAAGAGTCATAAGTCAAACGGCAAAGACAAGGTTAACGTAGGCAGACCAGATCCGATTTAGACCGAACTTGGTGAACGGGTTGAAGAATAGGAAAGGGTGATATGATTCAATTCTAAGCTCATTAGGTCAAAGGTAAAGGCCACGGGGCAACGTTAAAGATTCGGCCCATTAAATCAAGAAGCTTTTATTCGATCTGGACCCAACTTGGTGTCAGGGTCGAAGGTAGGCAAAGGATTATTTTATTCTTTCATAACAACAGGCAAAAGGTCAAGTTTAAGGGTTAAGGCTATTCTGAACACCTTTTATCCGACTTGAACCAAACTTGGTGGACTGGTTAAGGGTCAGGTAAGGATGAAGACAATCGAATTTGAGAGAGGTCAATCCAAGGTCAGGATCACGCGGCAGGGTCAAAGGTCAAAGTCACCTGTCGTACTCCAAAGCATGGCGACGAAATCACATTATAAACACGAGATTAGAAGCGGGGAAGGAGCACCAATTCTAGAGTTGTTCCCACCGTGAGCAGGTCTACCTTACAAAGCATGGCGCCGAATCACACCATCAACACGAGATTGGAAGTGGCGAGGGAGCATCAATTCTAGAGTTATTCCCACCGCCAGCAGGTAAGTGGTACAGTATTAATGAAGGGGAATCGAACCTGAACCCCTTGGGATTCTAGTCAGCCACGTAATCACTGAACCACTAAAAGTAACCTGATCCACTTATCCACCCGGCCACCCCAGGTATATCAGTGCCACCACACGAAGGCGTCCCTCTCCAATCTCGTTGCTGATACGAAGAAAATACCTATCATTAACCGAAGACAATAATTACAGCCTGACTAATAGCGGGCAATTAGACACCCCCCCCCACACGCTTAACTACCGCCAACTACCTATCGTAAGTACGGTAATTTGACCCCTGTTGTACGATCGTTTTTGGCCCGTGTGGGTTTCGTTCGGGTTCTTGTACGATAATATGGGGTAATCTTAGAGAGAGAGAGAGAGAGAGAGAGAGAGAGAGAGAGAGTGTGTGTGTGTGTGTGTGTGTGTGTGTGTGTGTGTGTGTGTGTGTGTGTGTGTGTGTGTGTGTGTGTGTGTGTGTGTGTGAACCATATGGAAGGAGTTAAAATATTAGTCTTCAGCTAAAATTCACCTCTACATCGTCCTAACAAAACAAATAAACAAACAAACAAAAACTTTTATCAGAGGACAAGGGAAGACTAATAAATGATACCTGACACTACAGTAATTACAGGTATTGGGGGAGGGACGCCTTCACGTGGTGGCACTGATATATCCGGAGGGGGTCAACTGCCTGGGTATACGAACGTCCCTCAACTACCTTCCTCTCCCCCGAAGAGAGGATGGTGTACTGCAGGCGAGGGGAAAGCTAGGCCCGCAGTCTACCGTGTTCTATTTCAGCTAACAAAGGAAGATGATAGTCAGGTGGGTGGGTCATAGGAGCTTTATTGACGAAGGTAAAAGAATAATGAATTTATACGGGAATAATAATAATATTAATAATAATAATAACAATCTATCTATCTATCTATTGCCAGACGCCTCAATCCCGTTTGGGGTAGCCACAAACAAATCGACTCCACGTCGCCCTGTCCCCCGCAATTTCACTGCCCTGCTCCCAACTCACACCCCCCTCTCTCATATACCTCTCCACCCCATCCCTCCATCTCATCCTCGGCCTCCCCCTCCCTCTTCCCCCCTCCACCTCACTCACATACACTCTCTTCGTCAGTCTTTCACCCTCCATCCTCTCCACATGGCCAAACCACCTCAGTGTGTTCCTCATACCGCTTCCTATCGCATCCACATCCACACCACAACGCTCCTTTATATCCTCATTCGTCAGCCTGTCTCTCCATGTGACTCCACAGGCTCCTCTTAAATAATAATAATAATAATAATAATAATAATAATAATAATAATAATAATAATAATAATCCTACAGCCGTAATCAGACTTTTCCCTTCCGCCAGTGCGCAGTGGGAGAAGGACTTCCTCTGATGGCCGTTCCTACAATAATCGTAAGTACGGATTATTCAGCTACGAGAACCACTTACGATAATAGTCAGGCCTACGAGAGAAAACGTAAAGACCCCCGCTACTTATGGCTGACTATTACATTCAGGTGCACCCCATTACCACCTCCATTTTCTATACTCTTTTCACCTTAACTTGGTCCAGATTTTCGTCCTTTAGCAGCTTATTTCCCGTAGTTCAACGGTAAAAAAAAATTACTACGGCTCCACATCCTTCTCACGGCACTTCTTCGTGACTAGTCTCAGTGTTAAACTACTGCTACAACTCAGCATTCACGATGGAGAGATGAAATTTCACGTCCATACTCCGTTCACTTCAACCTGGCGTCAAATCTCCATACCTCCATCTTGAACGGTGAGCTGTTAGAAGACATTAACACACAGATGCTAGTCACGAAGAAGTGTTATGGAATGGATGCAGAGCCGCTGTACTGAATTACTGCCAATGAATTACGTAATATAGGCTGTAAATGGACGAATCTGTCGAGTTAAAGCGAATGAACTACAGTGAGAGTGAAAAGAATATAGTCTATCTCTCCACGGAAAAAAATCGACGAAGTATTAAAGAAAATGGATCACAATCACATCATTACTCCATGTGAAGTGTCTGTTTATATTCTTCGTGGCACTTCTTACTTAGCGAATTATTTTACATCTGACACCTTAACACCTTCTTCTATGCTACTTATATCGCTTTATCACAGACACATCTTGACTCCCCCCCCCCCCCTCGGCTCACAGGCCCTCCTCTGCACAGCTCTGCCTCTTAGTGTTATATTTAGAGCATTACGATACGACGCAGGTATGTGGTCGACGCGATACACACCACACTTCGCTCAGATACACCCCAGCCACACCACCAATACACCCCAGCCACACCACCAATACACCCCAGCCACACCACCAATACACCCCAGCCACACCACCAATACACCCCAGCCACACCACCAATACACCCCAGACACACCACCAATACACCTCACACACACCACCAATATACTCCAGCCACACCACCAATACACCTCACACACACCACCAATATACTCCAGCCACACCACCAATACACCCCGCCCTTCAGATACACCCCAGCCACACCACCAATACACCCCAGCCATACCACCAATACACCCCAGCCACACCACCAATACACCCCAGCCATACCACCAATACACCCCAGCCACACCACCAATACACCCCAGCCACACCACCAATACACCCCAGCCACATCACCAATACACCCCAGACACACCACCAATACACCACAGCCACACCACCAATACACCACAGCCATACCAACAATACACCCCAGCCACATCACCAATACACCCCAGCCACACCACCAATACACCCCAGCCACACCACCAATACACCCCAGCCACACCACCAATACACCCCAGCCACACCACCAATACACCCCGCCCCTTCAAAGTGGTACAGTGACTTAGCAAGTGACACGGGGACAAACTAGGCCCCCTTCCCCCTTAGGTGTAGTAAGAAAATGAGTTCTATATTCACATTTCTTCACACCATATCTATCAGTCTATTTATTTACCTATCTGTCTGCCTATCTATCTATCTGCCTGTCTATCTAATTTCAACATATGAACTCCACAACAGACTTCAAAATCCCACCCATCCATTCCGCCCTTCCACCGTCGTCAACTCTTCGCCGTAAATCCGGTCGGTGTTAGCAGCAGCCGACACGAGACCCGCCGCCCAGAAACGACCTCTTGCCACCCCTTAAGACCCCGGAGCCCCGTGTTACCCGCCGGATAAGACGACCGCTAAACCGAATTAAATCACCACTGGGACTCCGGATTACGGCCGGTTCGCCAGTCCAGATAACCGGCAATTCGGAACAGACGGGGAGACACGATTCAGTTAACCGGAGCAATAAGACGTTTGGGGCGGGTTGGGTGGCCGCAATCTCGACCCTATCGCAATTTCTCAGACCGGTTTATTTGATTTAGTAGAGGTAGTAGTGGAGAGAGGGAGGTGAGGCGAGGAGGAGAGTGGAGAGGAAAGGAGGAGGAGAGAGGAAAGGAGGAGGAGAGAGGGAGGGAGGAGAGGAGAGAGGGAGGGAGGAGAGGACAAAGGAGAGGGGAGAGCACGGTGAGAAGTAGCAGAAAGGGGTAAAGGGGGGGGAAAGTGTGTGTGTGTGTGTGTGTGTGTGTGTGTGTGTGTGTGTGTGTGTGTGTGTGTGTGTGTGTGTGTGTGTGTAGGGGGAGGAGGAGGAGCGTGGATGAGGAGGAAAGTGGAGGTGGAGGAAGAGGAAAGTGGAGGTGGAGGAAGAGGAGCGTGGAGGAGGAGGAAAGTGGAGGAGGAAAATATTTGGAACAAAGGGTTTTAAGTAGGCGAGGACGTGAATGAAGAAAGGAA
>NC_137040.1:23752281-23777281 GCF_032717465.1 Coenobita brevimanus | reverse complement strand
CTAATAATAACCAAGGATAATATCTACACTTATAATCCCAGGCTGCTCCAAATGTCACAATGATTCGTTCATGTGTCGCAATGCTCGTACGTGAAGTAAGGTGTGCAATATTTTTTTTTTTCTCTCTCTCTCTCTCTCTTGCTGACTGCACCTTTCATTAGCATACTTGTGTGTCAATTGCTATGATGATTAATGAACTGAACAAGGGATTCCAAATTTTGTTTTAATGGTTTGACCTTTGACCTCATAACTTCAAAATGTCTAAACAAAAATAAAATTAAGGTGTCTGGGTGTAGAGGCCCTAGAAATAATTGTCAAGTCTGAAGTGAATTGGTTAAGAAAAAAAAGGAATGATACAAAGCTGAAGTGTTTGAAAAAAAAGAAAAGAAGAAAGGATGATGGAAGAAAGGAAAGATGAAGAAAGAAGGAAGGGAGAAAGAAGGGAGAAGGAAGGAAGGAAAAAGGAAGAATGGAAGGAAAAAAGAAGAAAGGAAGGAAAAAGGAAGAAAGGAAGGAAAAAGGAAGAAAGGAAAGAAGAAGGAAGGAAGAACTTGGAAGAAGGAAGAAATTGAGGAATTACAGCAGGTCTCGATGCTATAATGTGGAGACGTAAAATCTGACATCAGGTGAAGAGGCTAATACAAAAATACAGACGGACATACAACACACGTCTTCACTTGGCGACTGTAAACTCTCTCTCTCTCTCTCTCTCTCTCTCTCTCTCCGCACACAAAACGGTCTCATTCAAACTTCCAGGTAATGACTATCTCCATTAAAACTTGAGTCATGTTTCAAATTACACACACACACTCACACTCACACACACACACACACACATTTCTCCTTACAATATTCGAGATGGGTGCGGCTATCAAACGTGTCCATTGTCTTGCTGCGGGACGGACAAAACGACTAAGACTTCCACGTTTGGTCTCTTTACCAAAACAAGACTCAGTCATGAACAATTTTTTTTTTTTCTGAAGGATAGACAAGGAAGGTGGAGTGACGATACTTGCCATATGTAGTTCATCCTGCAATTCAGTACCTCAGTTAAGGACGCTCCCTATCATCTCTACCTTAGCGATTTATTCTTGTATATGGGTAGCAAATATCCTTGTGTACGGTATTTATGAACAGTATGGCGATATTGGAAGGATTTATGTAACATAGATGAGGACAGTAAGGTGTAATAAGCAAAATAAATCGCTAGAAAGATGGGAATACGGGAGAGGGACGCCTTCACGGGGTGGCACCGTGGGTCAAGTGCCTGGGTATACAAACGTCCCTCGTCCCCTATCCCCAAAAGGAGGATGGATGACGTCAGCCTGCAGTCCACCAGGTTCACGTTCTCACACACACACACACACACACACACACACACACACACACACACAAAACCATAACCATCATCACAGCGTATTTATTTTAACCTAACAAAAATCTTTAATCCCCTTCAGCTCAGTTGATGGCCAAGTGTAAGTCAGACTGGAGGGTGGATTTGACTAGTAACCAAGGAGACTCATTTTGATCTCATAACTAGGGTTCAACAAATTCAAGCCACCGCGACCTTGTGCTCTAGTGATGATAGTGGTTCAGTTCCGTCATATGAAAAAAACAAAACAAAAAACAGAACAACTACTACTAGACTAACGATATAATTATGAAAGAAGAAAACGGGATATCTGGGTGGGTTTATAAGGGAGGCTAATGTAAAAATATATTGTAATTTTTGTTGTTTAATACGGTGTGTGTGTGTGTGTGTGTGTGTGTGTGTGTGAGAGAGAGAGAGGAAGGAAGGAGTGAGGGGGGAGAGGGGAAGGAGGGAGTAAGGGGAGGGAGGGGAAGGAGGGAGTAAGGGGAGGGAGGGGAAGGAGGGAGTAAGGGGAGGGAGGGGAAGGAGGGAGTAAGGGGAGGGAGGGGAAGGAGGGAGTAAGGGGAGGGAGGGACGGACAGGGTTGAAGGGAAAGGAAATAGAGGAAGAGAGATATAAAGTGAGAGGGGCTGGTTGGGAGGGGAGGAAGAATGGACGGGGAGAAGAATGGAGGGGAGACAGAGAGGAGGGGAGACAGAGGGGAGGGGAGACAGGGGAGGGGAGACAGAGGGGACGGGAGACAGGGGAGGGGAGACAGAGGGGAGGGGAGACAGGGAAGGGGAGACAGGGGAGGGGAGACAGAGGGGAGGGGAGACAGAGGGGAGGGGACACAGGGGAGGGGAGACAGAGGGGAGGAGAGACAGGGGAGGGGAGACAGAGGAGGGAAGACAGAGGGGAGGGGAGACAGGGGAGGGGAGACAGAGGGGAGGGGAGACAGGGGAGGGGAGACAGGGGAGGGGAGACAGGGGAGGGAAGACAGAGGAGAGGGAAGACAGAGGGGAGGGGAGACAGAAAGGAGGGGAGACAGGGGAGGGGAGACAGAGAGGAGGGGAGACAGAGGGGAGAGGAGACAGAGGGGAGAGGAGACAGAGGGGAGGGGAGACAGAGGGGAGGGGAGACAGGGGAGGGGAGACAGAGGGGAGGGGAGACAGGGGAGGGGAGACAGAGGGGAGGGGAGACAGAGGGGAGGGGAGACAGAGGGGAGGGGAGACAGAGGGGAGGGGAGACAGGGGAGGGGAGACAGAGGGGAAGGGAGACAGGGGAGGGGAGACAGAGGGGAGGGGAGACAGGGGAGGGGAGACAGAGGGGAAGGGAGACAGGGGAGGGGAGACAGAGGGGAAGGGAGACAGGGGAGGGGAGACAGAGGGGAGGGGAGACAGAGGGGAGGGGAGACAGAGGGGAGGGGAGACAGAGGGGAAGGGAGACAGAGGGGAGGGGAGACAGAGGGGAAGGGAGACAGAGGGGAGGGGAGACAGAGGGGAACGGAGACAGAGGGGAGGAGACAAGGCTAGACGGAGTGAAGAAGAGAGAGTAGGAGAGAAGAGAAAAAGGAAGGAAGGAAGGATGGGGAGGGGAGCGGAGGGGAGGGGAGGGGAGGTTGAGGGGGAGGGGGAGGGGAGGGGAATAAACGAGGGGAAAATTCATGTTATCAGAGGTACTTCATGTGAGGGGAAATGGGGGGGTAATTGCTGGGGGGGGGGCGAAGATGCAGGAGGTGAGAAAGGAGGGAAGAAGGAGAGAAAGAAGAAACGAAGAGAAAAAAGGATAGAAGAGGCGGAACAATGGACAAAGAGGAATGAAGTGGAGAAAGGAGAGAGGAGAAAAGGAAGGAGAGAGAGAGAGAGAGAGAGAGAGAGAGAGAGAGAAATGAGGGAAGGAAGTAAGATTCGTGGAAGAATAACGTAAGGGTAAGGGGGTGAGGAGAGAGGGCGAAGGGGATGAGGAGAGAGGGAGAGGGGAATGAGGGGAGAGGGTAAGGGGGTGAGGGGAGAGGGAGAGGGAGATGAAGGGAGAGGGAGAAGGGGATGATGGGAATGGGTAAAGGGGTGAGGGGAGAGGGTGAGGGGAGAGGGTGAGGGGGATGAGGGGAGAGGGTAACGGGGATGAGGGGAGGGGGTAACGGGGATGATGGGAGAGGGGTAAGGGAGGTGAGGGGAGAGGGTAAAGAGGTGAGGGGAGAGGGTAACGAGGATGATGGGAGAGGGGTAAGGGAGGTGAGAGGAGAGGGTAAAGAGGTGAGGGGAGAGGGTAACGAGGATGATGGGAGAGGGGTAAGGGAGGTGAGGGGAGAGGGTGAATGGGATGAGGGGAGAGGGGTAAGGGGGTGAGGGGAGAGGGGTAAGGGGGTGAGGGGAGAGGGGTAAGGGGGTGAGGGGAGAGGGTGAATGGGATGAGGGGAGAGGGTGAATGGGATGAGGGGAGAGGGTGAATGGGATGAGGGGAGAGGGTACGGGGTGAGGGGAGAAGGTGAATGGGATGAGGGGAGAGGGTGAAGAGGATGAGGGGAGAGGGTGAAGGAGGGTGAGGGGAAGGGGTAACAGGGTGAGGGGAGAGGGAAAGAAGGATGAGAGGAGAGAGAACGAGGGAAGAATAACGAAGACAGAAGAGGGGACAAAGGAGTAATTTAAGGCGAAGAGGGGGAAAGAGGGGAGAAGGTAAAGAGGGGAGAAGGTAAAGAGGGGAGAAGGTAAAGAGGGGAGAAGGTAAAGTGGGGAGAAGGTAAAGAGGGGAGAAGGTAAAGAGGGGAGAAGGTAAAGAGGGGAGAAGGTAAAGAGGGGAGAAGGTACAGAGGGGAGAAGGTACAGAGGGGAGAAGGTACAGAGGGGAGAAGGTACAGAGGGGAGAAGGTAAAGAGGGGAGAAGGTACAGAGGGGAGAAGGTAAAGAGGGGAGAAGGTAAAGAGGGGAGAAGGTAAAGAGGGGAGAAGGTAAAGAGGGGAGAAGGTAAAGAGGGGAGAAGGCACAGAGGGGAGAAGGTACAGAGGGGAGAAGGTACAGAGGGGAGAAGGTAAAGAGGGGAGAAGGTAAAGAGGGGAGACGGTAAAGAGGGGAGAAGGTAAAGAGGGGAGAAGGTAAAGAGGGGAGAAGGTAAAGAGGGGAGACGGTAAAGAGGGGAGACGGTAAAGAGGGGAGACGGTAAAGAGGGGAGACGGTAAAGAGGGGAGACGGTAAAGAGGGGAGGTCCTGTACACATTAGGAGGGGTACACAGAGAAATAAATGTGGAAAAGAGAGAATATAAAAGAGATAAAAAAAAGAGGCAGGAATAATGAGAGGAGGAAGAGAAAAGAGGAAGTAAAGGAAGTAAAACCGAAAAGGAGAGCAAGGAAAGGAGGAAAAGAGGCAAGGAGGTAAAGAAAAAAGAGGAGGAAGAGAAGACAGGAGGTAAAGAAAGGGAGAGAAAAGAGAAGGGTGAGAACTTAAGGGGGAAAGAAGAAAAGAGGGAAAGAGAGGAGAAAGAAATGAGTGGGAGGTAATGATAGATGGGAGGGAGAGAGAGAGAGAGAGAGAGAGGGAGAGAGAGAGAGAGAGAGAGAGAGAGAGAGAGAGAGAGAGAGAGAGAGAGAGAGAGAGAGAGAGAGAGAGTGTTTGCAGACGAGAAGAGGGAAAAAAATTAGATGAGGCGAAGAGGATAATAAATAAGAAGACGAAGAGAGAAATAAAAACAAAAAACAAAAAAGGAAGAAAAGAAAGTGAGGTGGAGATGAAAAAAGGAAGAGGGAAGGAAGTAACAAGAGGAATATGACGCAGGAAGAAGAAACGGAGAAGGTAGAGAAAAAAGAAAGAGAAGAGAAGAGGAAGAAAAGGAAAAGAAGAGAAGAGGAAGTAAAAGAGGCAGGAAGAAAACATAGGAGGGAAGAACAGACGGAGGAGGCAGAGAAATGGTGAATGGGAAGGCAAGAGGAAAAGGAAAGAAGAAATGAGGAGAGGAGAGGAGAGGAGAGGAAGAGAGAAGAGAAGAGAAGAGAAGAGAAGAGGAAGAGAGAAGAGAGGAGACGTGATGCGAGTAACGAAGATGAGAAATACTTGCAATGAAAAAGATGCAACAAAAAAAGATGCCAAAATGAAATTGTTGACAAAAAAAGTAAAATGACAAAATATTAAAAAGAAAATTGGCTGAGATGGATATATTAAGGGGGAAAAAAATGGGACGTTGGGGGAAAACACGTAGTCTTTGAGGGGATAAATGAGGGGAGGAAGAGGGGAGAAAGGAAGAGGGGGAAGGGGAGTGAAAGAGGGGAGAAGTAGGGGGGGGGAAATAAGTGGGGTGGAAAATATGAGGGTGACCAGGGCATGTTATAATTTAGACCCTGTTTAATAAAGTCTCCCCCTTTTTTATATAAATTATGAAAAATGGGAAATTCTCCTGTGTTGGTGAATTCTGAGAGAGAGAGAGAGAGAGAGAGAGAGAGAGAGAGAGAGAGAGAGAGCAACCTCCTTAATGTATAGCGTTCTGACAAATTGAATGGTGTTGAAAGAAGAGCAGACACGGCATGGGGGAGGGGGAGAGGGAAGGAGAGGGAGAAAGGGAGGGGAAAATGTGAAAGGGAAAGGGAGGGTGAAAGGGGAGAGGAGAAAGGTGGAGGGGGAAGAGAGGCAAGGAAAGGTGAGGGATGGAGAAGGAAGGAGAGGGATGAGGAAGGGAACGGGAAGGGAGGAGGGGAAGGAATGGGAATACAGTGGGGAGGAAGGGACAGGAATAGGGTGGGGATGACAGAAAGAGGGTGGAGGAGGGGTAGGGGAGGAAGAGAAGAGAATGGAGAAGGGGAGGGGAGAGGAGAGTGCAAGGAAGAGGAGGGGAAGGAAGAGTGCAAGGGAGGGGAAAGGGAGAGGAGAGGGAGGGGTGGGGAAATAGGATGGAGAAGGGATAGAAAGTGATTGGGGGTTGTAGAAAACCTGTGGGAGTTATAGAAGAGGGGAAGGGGGAGGTGGAGGAAGGGTTGGCGGGAGGACGGGAGGGGGGAGGTAAGGAAGAAAGGGGCCTGTAGGTAGGAGGGAAAGAGTTGTCAGTAGGTAGGTTTGGGGGAGGGGGAGGAGGTCACAGGAGGGGGGAAGGGGGGATGGGGGGGACTCGAGGTGAATTAAAATGTCACAAAAATCAAGAAGATATTTAAGACCACTGTGTGAAAAGGTATAGAGGCTCAAAAGGTAGGCAGGCAGGTAGGCAGACAGGCAGGTAGATATGATGGTAGGCAGGTAGGGAGGCAGGCAGGCAGATATGATGGTTGGCAGGCAGATAGGGAGGCAGGCAGGTAGATATGATGGTAGGCAGGCAGGTAGGAAGGCAGATAGGTAGATATGATGGTAGACAGGCAGGCAGGTAGATATGATGGTAGGCAGGCAGGTAGGAAGGTAGGTAGGTAGATATAACGGTAGACATGCAGGTAGGGAGGCAGGCAGATAGATATGATAGTAGACAGACAGGTAGATAAAATGGGATACAGGGAGGCGGGGAGCAAGTAGATGCAGGTAGACAAGCAGATAGGCAGACAGAGAGGTAGGTAGAAAGATAGGGTCGCAGGTAGGTAGATATGATGGGAGACAGGCAGGCAAGGAGACAGGTAGGGGCAGGTAGACAAGCAGACAGGTAGACAGGTGGGTAAAAGAACAGACAGGTAAGTAGGCAGGTAGGCAAACAAGCAAGTAGGTAGACAGGCAGGTAATCAGGTAGGTAGGTAGAATGGTAGGTACGAAGGCTGGTAAGAAGGTAGGTAGCCTGGAAGTGAGGCAGGTTAGAGGGTAGACAGGTAGGCATAAAGATGGGAAGGTAACAGGTAGGCAGGTAGAAAAGTAGCTAAAAAGGTAGGCAGGTAGGCAGAAAGGAAGGTGGACAGGTAGACACCAGTAGACAGATATTCATTGGGAAGGCAGGTAAGTACAGTATACTGTAAAGGGAAGTAGAGGAGGAGGAAAACCGTAAGCAGATAGGCTGGGGGGTAAGTTGAAAGGTTAAGGAGGTAGGCAGGTAGAAAGGTAGGTAAACAAGTAGACAGGTTGGCAGGCAGGTCGGTAAACAAGGAGACAGAAGGTAGACAGGTAGGCAGGAAAGACAGGTAGATAAATTAGAGACAGGCAGGTAGACAGGCATACAAGTGGGCAGGTAATTTGACAGATAAACAGGTAGGCAGGTAAGTAGGCAGGTAGATTGGAAAGACAGGTAGAAAGAAGGGACAGGCAGATTAATTAAGAGGCAGGTAGAGACTTTCAAGGTAAGGGGCGAAAAAGTGAAGGTAAAAGTTGTTCAAATCAAAATACATTTCCTGATTACAACCTTAGACGTGGCCTCTTTCATCTCCACCCCCCCATCCTCTTCCCCTACCCCCTTCCCCTACCCCATTCCCCTACTCCCCTCCCCCCTTCACACTAAGGCAGACTCACTCTAATCATCGTGAAGGATGCGAGGGGAAAGAAGAGGGTATGGAATGGAGGGGAAAGGAGAGGGTAAGGAATGGAGGAGGAAGGGAGAGGAAAGGAAGGGGAATGGAGAGGATAGGAATGGGTGAGGAAGGAGGGAGGGAAAGACGGGGCAGAACAGGGAAACGAAAGGGTGAAAAGAGGAGGAAAAAAAGTGAAAAGAAAGTATTTGAGGAGGAAAGAGGGGAAACGGGGGTGAAGGAGGGGACAGAAAGGGAAGAAGAAAGGGGACGATGAGGATGGAGGGAGAGGATAAGAGAAAAGGAGAAAAAATGAAAGAAAGGGAGAAGGAAGAAGGGAGAGAGGAGGAAAAGAAGGTAAGAAGGAGGGTGAGCTGAAGAGAGGGGAGGGAGGTGAAATAAGAGGAAGGTGAAATGAAAGGGACGGACGAAAAAGAGAGGAGGGACGAAGGGGCGACAGTTGAAGCAGAAAAGGAAGAAAGGAAAGGAAAGGAACAGAGGTAGAGATGATGGGAGAGCGAGAGGGGAGAGGAGGCAGAGGGAAGGAGAGAGGGGAGAGGAGGTAGAGGGAAGGAGAGAGGGGAGAGGAGGTAGAGGGAAGGAGAGAGGGGAGAGGAGGTAGAGGGAAGGAAAGAGGGGAGACAAGGTGAAAAGGGCATGGGAAGAAAGAACAGGGGATGTGGAGGGACAAAATAAATTAGGACTGGAGAGAGAGAGAGAGAGAGAGAGAGAGAGAGAGAGAGACAGACAGACAGACAGACAGACAGACAGACAGAGAGGACAGCCTATGACATTTAAACACACATACACATACACACACACACACACACACACACACACACACACACACACTTCACCCCCTCCTCTCTCTCTCTCTCTCTCTCTCTCAGAACAAATTTACCCACCCTAATGAAAGCCCAAGATAATATTCCGTCTCTCGGCCTCCTCCAATAATAACAATCACTGGCAGGTTTCGGCCCAGGCTAAGTCGGTCTGGGAGATTCGGTGCGGTTTTATTTTTTCGGCTCGATATGATTCCTGGCGGCTCTTGCGGTTAGTTCTATTCAATTAAGGTTTGGGGTTGATTGAGATGTGGATGGATGGATGGATGGATTGAGTTACGTATAGATTTTTTTTTTTTTTTGTGAGGAAGAAGGAACCAAAGGCCATGAGCCCGCAGTAACAGTTCCCTTCAAGAGAAAAACAAAATACAATAGAGAGCCAAATTCAAGATCCGATCATTTTGAGATGCCTGGACACACTGCGTTTGAAAGACTGGAGATCATAGGCAGCAGGAAATACAGACAGAGGGAGACAGTTCCAGAGCTGACTTGTTGCATAAATGAAAGACTCGGAATAACGGTTAACTCTTGCATTAGAGACCTGGACAGAAAAGGGATAGAGTTTGCTGCCAGACGGGTGCTACGCGCCCGTCGTAAAGGTGGAGGAATGCAAGCAGACAGTTCAGAGGAGCAGTGACCATTAAAGTAGCGATAGAAAAGAGATAAAGATGCAACAGTGCGGCGAAGAGACAGAGGTTGAAGGGAGTCAGTAAGAGGAGGAGAGTTAATGAGACGAAAAGCCTTTGACTCCATCCGATTGAGAAGAGCTGTATGTGGGGAGCCTCCCGACACATGAGAGTTGTACTCCACACAGGGGCGGATAAAACCCCTGTATAGAATGAATGGATGGACTTCTGTAAAAATCAGTGGATGGATGGATAGATGGAGTTACGTACAGATGAATGAAAGGATGTACCGGTACTTCTGTAAAAATCAGTGGATGGAAGGATGGATGGAGGGAGGGAGGGATGGAGGGAGGTAGAGAAGAGTGAATAAATGGATAAACTAAGAGTGTGTGTGTGTGTGTGTGTGTGTGTGTGTGTGTGTGTGTGTGTGTGTGTGTGTGTGTGTGTGTGTGTGTGTGTGTGTGTGTGTGTGTGTGTGTGTGTTTCGGTATAGGCATGAGAGCAAGACACACAGTAAACACTCAATTATTTAACCTTGTTGATGTGCCTCTTACCTAACCTCTCTCTCTCTCTCTCTCTCTCTCTCTCTTTTACATATTCTTGCACTTGGATGATAAGGAAAATTTATTGGCGTTGATTTGCAGTTATGGTTCAGATTTTTTAAAAATCCAGAGAGTTTTTTTTATTATTTTTTTCTACTTCCGTGATTATTTATTTACGGAGTTGGAGGTGTTAATTATGGACACGTAATATCGTCGGTAAAGGAAGTTCCCTAACACCTCTTCCTTGGCGGTTTATTCCTGGATACGTCTGGTTAGTATAGTTCTGTACGTTACTGATGAAGAGTAAGGCGATACTGGAAGGATTTATGTACTAGAAGACAGTATGGTGTAATAAAATAAATCGCTTAGGAAAAGGTGTTAGGGAGCTTCCTTAACCGACAGGGGTCTTGGACTACATTAACCCCTTCAGTACGAGGCGTTTCCCAAGCTGAATAAAATCGTCTGGAGATACCAATACACCTAACTATACTCTTTTCACCTTATCTTGTCCTAGATTTTCGTCCTTTTGCATCTTATTTCACGTAGCTCAGTGACAGAAGAATACTAATGTGCTACTGCCTCTCCACTGCACTGCTTCGTGACTAGCATCATTTTTCTAGTGCTAATCCACTGCCACAACTCAGCACCCACGATGGGGAGAGGGTAATTTTAGACCAAATTGGAGAAAAAAATGGTCTAATACATCATTATAGAGAAGTTAATTATGTAGAAGGTAAAGTTATTCACACAGGTAGACAAGATTTGAAAACTTTGATAAGAAAACAGATAATGAGATAAAGATGTTTCACGGGGGTACATCGGGGCACATAGTCTGGTATTTTCGTTTTATGCAAGCTCCCTAACACCTATTCCTACGCGATTTATCTTATTACACTTTACTGCCCTCTTCTGTATTACATATCACCAGACTCTGCATAATTAACGTACAAAATGTTAATAACCAACTTTATCCAAAAAATAAATCGGCAAGGAAGAGGTGTTAAGGAGCTTCTTTAATCGATGACAAATACAAGCCAGAAACAGAAGGGACTGGGTGCATAAGGCATTATTAGATCCTTTCTGTTTGCGATTTGGTTTGCATGACACCTCCGCACTCATACGCACGTCGTTTATATCTTTCAAACACAGTAGGTTGCATAAGTAGCCTACAGAAGGATACTGAGGGAGAGTGAGAAAAATAAATCGCTAAAGAAGACACGCTACGGAATCTGCCAAAGCCTCTTGTAATTCCGCCCATAGCCTCCTCCCACTTCGTTAGCAGTAACCTCTTCAGTCCGATTTTCTTTATTATTTTATTTTTGTTCTTGTTATATTTAGTGATTTTATTCGCCTCAAGATAGACGTTACGTGTTACAAGGAAGAGATAGACTTAACCCCCTTACTTCAAGACGCCTCCCTTGAGCAATACTAAGTTGTCCTTGAACTGAATGGGTTATTTCTCTCTCTCTCTCTCTCTCTCTCTCTCTCTCTCTCCCTCCCTCCCTCTTTGTTAGGCAGCCAGAATAAAATACAAAATACGCCCTTGACCTTAATGGATCTCTCTCTCTCTCTCTCTCTCTCTCTCTCTCACACACACACACACACACACACACACACACACACACGAGCAAACCGATCAGGAGGTATCAGTATATTTTAAGACAGAATGACCACATGAAGAAAATGGGTGTGAGAGTGAATGAGTGTGAGAGAAAGGATGAGTGCAGCTACGAGAGAGAGAGAGAATAACTGAGAGAATGAGTTTTTACTAAGAGTGACGGAGCATGACAATATGAGAATAAGTATGACTATGAGAGAATGAGTGTGACTACGAGAGAGAATGAGCATGACAATGAGTGAGAATAAGTATGGTTATGAGAGACTGAGTGTGTGAGAGAGAATGATAGTGTATACGCATGACCAAAAGAGAAAACATGCATGACTAAGGAAATGGTGATCAAGGTGTAAGGTGAATTGCGGGCAGGTGATGATGGAGGTACGGGGCCAGGTGATGTGCTATAACTCCCAGTATGAAAGGAAGGCAAGGGCAGGTACAAGCATTAACCTAGCAGACTGACAGGTAGGCAAGGAAAGGTACACGCATTAACCTAGTAGAGTGACCTATTAACGCAGCAGAGGAGTGACCTACCATGGCTGAAAGCTAGCAGGATATGGACACAGTTAATAAGGTGACACATGATTTTTTTTTTGAGTTTCCCCTGTAGGTCCTTTCCATACATGCTTAAGGAACGAGTTTTTGTGAATTTTTATGCAGTATAGAGTCTGGAGTTAGAAGGCTGAAGTACGTGTCGGTAAATAACCCCCCCCCCCAACTCTCTCTCTCTCTCCCTCTCTATCTCAAGCCTTTATCTGAACTTTCTCTGCTTCTTTATCTTAGCGTTTGACCCGGCTTCAGTCAAACTTTTGGGTGCGAGTGAGAGGGATAAGAAGGATAAGAGGAAGGATGAGAGAGAGAGAGAGAGAGAGAGAGAGAGAGAGAAATTCAATGTAACTGCAACACTATAAAAATGTGCCATTCATCATATCATCCACTCACTAGCCATTACTGTTCACTCATCCATCTCACCCATTCCTCATCCTTTTTCATCCATCCACTCACTTCACCCACTCTACTCATCCATCCAGTCCACTCATTCACCCACTCACCAAACCACTTCTATTCAAACAATTCACCACTTACCCATCCACGTACCCCACTCCTCATCCACCCCATCCACCAACCCACCTACCCATCAATCCCATTCACCCACCCACTTCACTCACCTACCTACCCACTCACCCATCCATCCACCCATCGACTCACCCATGCACCCACCCACTTCACTCACCTACCTACCCACTCACCCATGCACCCATCCATCCACCCATCGACTCACCCATGCACTCACCCACCCATCCATCCACCCATCGACTCACCCATGCACTCACCCACCCATCCATCCACCCTCCCACTCACCCTGGTACCCATTCACCTACCTCACTCACCCATCCCACCCACTTCACTCACCCAGCCACTTACCCATCTCACTCATCCAATCACTCATTCTACCCACCCACTCACTCATCCCACCCACCCACTCACCCATGCACCCACCCATCCACTCTCCCACTCACCCACCCATCACCCTACCCCACCAATCAGAGGCTGGGACAGAAGTAGACAATATTAACAATAAATCTGGAACGGCCCTCATATTATGGGGGGGGGGAGGGAGGGGCAGAGTTGGAGAGAAGAGGGATGGAGCGAATGAGAGAAGAGGGAGAGAAGAGAGTGAAGGGAGGGGAGGGGAGAGGAGAGGAGTAGAAAGAAGAGAGAGAGAAAAAAAAAGAGGAGAGGGAAAACAAGAGACTGATGTGGCGGAAGATGAAGTAAGGGCAGGGGAGAGGACAAGGAAAGAGTAAAGAAGGGTTGTGGAAGGAAAGGAAAGAAAGTGAAGTTGTTGGGGGTTCGGTGAGAGGGGGAAATGGGGGAAGCTGGGGGAAAAGGGGAAATGGCGTTTTGGAATAAGGGTAGGGTAGTGGCAGATGGGGAGGGGAGGGGGGGAGGGGAAAACGCAGCAGAAGTGGAAGGATGGGCAAGAGGACTGGGTATGAAAAATAAGACGAAGAGGCACGAAGAATGGTAGGGGACGAAGGGAACGGGGGAACAGGAAGTGGAAAGAAGGAAAGTGGAAGAGCAAAATGGAAGGCAAGGGGAAGGACAGGATGGGGAAGGGAGAGAGTGAAAGTGAGAGGAGTTGGATAATCCCCACAAATCCGAACAGTAAAGTCCCTTCCATCCTTCGACTTGCGTCCCATCGCCAGCAGACAAGAAAAACGAACAACTTTAATCTTGATATTTGAAGGACCACACTGACCTTCTAAATTATGCTGATTATATACCCCAAACACCAGCATGGGTGAGAATAATTACGTGAACATTATAGTTGCAACATTAGGAAGCAAATGCAAGATATACGCCAAAGTTTGCTTCTGCTACAGCATATACAGGCTACATACATAACCCGTTTTCTCACATACATATAAAACAAAACAGAACATGTGTTTTTTTAATGTGTTTTTTGACATCTGATGCTTGCGAGCCCAAATTATAACATCTTTTGGGATTATATAGAAATTTTAAAGACTAAATAAAAAATCTGAACTGAGTGTTTAAGATATACGAGGCTCAGGTATATGCGAATTTTCAGGCTAATTTCCCCCCAAATATACTCGTGAGGAAGTGGCATCAAGTGTTGGTAAGGAAGACGACAGCACCAGGAAGAAAATGTGGAAAAAAATAAAATGGTGAATGCATTGACCCACCTAACTCTGAATGACTGACTGGTAGACAGGAAAGTATACTGAATGAAGCCGGTGCTGGTACTTACACAGGTAGATCTGGTACGGCACAGCTACTTACCTGCAACAAAGGAATTCATATTGTAATAGACCGTATTATGTTTTTTAAGTAACAGAACAGAGGAAATAAAAATAAATGGATAAAAAAAATAAGCCATACACAAGAATATTGCACATCAATAATATGATACAATGAATGTAATCGTCCCATAACAGAAATCTGCTTACATTTCACATTGCTGCTTCCGTGCATGGTAACACTGCTCCATATGACCTAAACTTTAGCTCTTGAAATAGTAATGGCCGTAAAAAAAAAAAAAAAATGATACTCATGAATTTTGGTGGAGAGTACAGCAGTTATCCCAGTTAGTATCACTCAGACATGCATGTTCCGCCACTGATATCTTCTTAAGTCCGTGTTGCATAACCACACACGTAAATATACAATTCAACACTATATAAACGCTACACCGGATCACTGGAAACTCTATGAGCGGTTCGGGTGAGATGTGAGCACAGGTGAAAACACGGCCCAAGTGATCATTCGTGGTTGGCGCATTACCGATTTCTGAAACGAAGTATTTCACCTATTATCATTTTCGGAATCAAATCACCTGAGTCCTTTAACCTGACTATCCTCAGCATCGTACCTACTCACTTGTGCCCGAAGCAGTTACCAAATCTTTACATACAACGGTGCTGAGGAAAACATGCTAAGATTCCACTTATCTATCATGCAATATGATTAGGAGCTTCTACACGGCCAGAAGATGGGCAAGTGTGTCCAGATATTTAAGGCCAAGGTGACCAGTCGCTCCCAATGAGTGCCATAATATGATCAATAAACGCCAACCTCCCTCAGATGTAAACCCCTATAAGTAACAGAACAAAGTAAACCCTAATGAGGCGCCTTAACCCAATAAACCACGAGGCATCAGACTGGCTACATGCGTACCACTCGAAATAATACATGGTCCCCTGGGTTACAAGATACCATTTTGCTTGTGTGGAGTCGCCTGAAGGCAGTACTACCAGAGTGTGTGGATGGTGGGCACTCCATCCCAACACTATTAACGTAAATAGTAAAGTAAGTTACAAAGAGGATTAACACTGGACAGGATTTAATTACTTGAAATCAGTGTAATCCACCTATATACACATTCCCATCTTCAACTTAAGAATAAATAGCTCAATTCTTGCAACCAGTTCTATACAAAACGATTATGTATGTTCGAATTCTGTAGTGGTTTCAAGGAAAAATACCAGCAAAGGAAAGGGGAAGGATATGGGGGAAGAAAAATGATAAGTGAAATAAGGGAGAGGAAGAGGAGAGGAGAGAGGAAGGAAAATTAAATGAGGTGAAAGGGCGAGGGAGAATGAGAGGAAACAGAGGGGCGGGAAAGGATGGTGAGAACAGAAACGAGGAGGGAGGAGGGAAAGGAGAGGAAGAAGAGAGGGGGAGGAAGAGGTAAAAAGGGGAGGAGGAGGTGAGAGAGAGAGAGAAGGACAGGGAGGGAGGAGATAAGAGAGAGAGGGACGGGGGAGAAAGGAGAATGAGAGGAGGGAGGACAGAGGGGGAAGGGGAAGAAGGGAGAAAGAAGCAAAGGCGAGGACGGTAAGATAAGAACGACAACAAAGGGATGCAGAGTGAAGGAAGAATGAGATGAAGGGGGAAAGGAGAGATGAAAAAAGGAGGATGGAAGAATATGAAATGAAAATGGGGAAAAGATGATGAAAAAGTAGGGGAAAGGAAGATGCAAAGAGAAGAGGGGAAGGAAAGAAGGAAAGTGGAGAGGAGAGATGAAAAATGAAAAAGAAGGAGAAAGGAAAAGATGGAAGGGGATTCAAAGATGAGTGAGATATACGTGCAAAGGAGTATATATAAAAAAAACAAAAAAAAAACATACCTACTGCTTTTTTTCGAGTGTAGGGTAGGTTAAAATTTCGGTATATTATTACAGGAATTAAAAAAAAAAAAGATAGCAAAGCAGGAGAAAAGATGGGAGAGGGAAAGGGCAGGAGAGAGAGTGTGGGGAGGGATGAGGACAAGTGGTGGGAAAGGGGGAAGGAGAGAAAGGGAAGAATGGAGGGGATGAGAGAGGGAAGAGGAACTGCACAGGGGTAGATAGAAGGGGGATGATATGTTGAAGGGAAAAGGGGGAAGTGGAAGAGTGAAGAGGAGAGCAAGAGGAGAGGAGGGAAAGAATAAAGAAAGGACGGCCTGAAGGGAAAGAAATGGAGGGGCAGGAGATGAGGGAAAGGGGGGAAGAATGGGAGGTAAAGAGATGGATGGAGGGAGGAGTGGGAGGTGAAAGCGAGAGCAAGGAGAGGGAGAGGGTGTGTTTATATCTGAAATCTTCTCGTATATCAAGTTTATGGTTGTCGGGCTTCAAGGAGAGGGGGGAGGGGAGACGTGAGGGGGAGCTGGGTGAGTGGGGGAGGGGAGGGAGGTGGAGAGAGAAGTGGGGAGAGTGGGTTGACCGGGAGGAAGGGATGGGGTGAGGAGCGGGTTGTGAGGGAGAATGGGGTGACGGGGGGAGTTCGATGAGAGGGAGGGGGGAGAGTGGAGTACGATGGGGGTGTGGGGTGAGCAGGGGAGGGGAGGTGGGGTGAGAAGGGGAGGGGAGGTGGGGTGAGCAGGGGAGGGGAGGTGGGGTGAGAGGGGAGATGAGGTGAAGGGACTCTACCTTGCCTAAAATAATCATAAATATGCAGGATTAAACAGAAAAAAAACTGGCATCCTGAATGACATTGTATGGTGTGTTAGTGAGCAATTTTTTTTCTTATTTCCTTCTTATCATCATCCCTCTCTCTCTGATGCTCTCATAATATGTGTATGTACACATATGTACCGTATATATATAATATATACATGTAATATATACATACGGTACATAGGATATATAATAAATATATTACATATATATATATATATATACATATATATATATATATATATATATATATATATATATATATATGGGGAAGGCAGCGAAATGGCGGGGGACACTGCGACATGGAGGCGATTTGTTTGTGGCTACCCCTTACGGGATTAACCCTTGTATGGTAATCTTGATTTTATTACTATATTAGGTAACGTGGGGTCTGACAGACCCCACGGGAAAAAAAAAAAAAAAAAAAAAAACGTTTGAGATATTTCAAAATGCTTCAATACACAAATAATTCAACCCCTTATCTGTAAATAGGGCCAGAAAAAATAAAGTTTAATAGAAAAAATATATATTTTTATAAAGTTTATACAAAAATGGTTAAATTTTAGGTATAAAAATTTTAAAATTAAATCCTGCAAAACTGAAAAGTAATATCATGATTCCTTGGGTGGTCTGCAGTAGACCGATGTTGGGACCTTCTGTATACAAAAGGAGAAAGACAGCAAATTGAAATAAAAAAATCACAAGAGGGCTCAACTGAGGTTACATTATAAGTAATCTGGGGTCTAACATACCCCAATGGCTCTATAGAGCAAAATCAGAGCCAGGTACAGCTATGACCCCATCATCCCCATGAAGAGCATCACTAGGCAGGAAGGTAATGAGACGGACAGATCTGTAGACCTTATGCTCATATTTTTTAAAATTAAATTTCGGGGACTGGGGTCTCTGAGACCCCACATTACCTATCTTGGGTTAAAGCGTCTGGCAATAGATAGACAGATCGACACATATATTTCTCTCTCTCTCTCTCTCTCTCTCTCTCTCTACAGTATATACATATACATTAATACATGCACGTGTGTACGCGAACGTGTGTCTAAGTAAACACACTCCCGCTGCTTGGTAATCAGTACCATTTCATTCAACAAACAAGCAGCGCAACGAATCAGCAGCATAATGACAAAACCCACGGCTAATTATCACCTGCTGTTCCTGCTGACTCTGCCTCCCGCAAATGACGTCTGAACCTGCTAATTAGTGCCTTGGCCTGGCTACTGACAGGTACGTATTGCCCTCAAGGCTGGACGGAACCAGGTGAAGGATGTAATTAAAAAGGCTGTGTGTGTGTGTGTGTGTGTGTGTGTGTGTGTGTGTGTGTGTGTGTGTGTGTGTGTGAGAGAGAGAGAGAGAGAGAGAGAGAGAGAGAGAGAGATTAAAGATGAGATAGTATAATAACCTGCAGAACAAAAAACACGATAACATTACACACACACACACACACACACACACACACACACACACACACACACACTAATTACCCTCCTACTAATTAACGCACACCATAAAAACACACCACACCACACCACCACCACAACACCCAAACACATCACCATCACCATCATCACAAATCCCATGTTTTCCTGACACTACCATCCTCACACATCACAAACCCCATCAAAGTAGACGGTAAAAATACACGTCCCTTTCAGCTATAAATCATACAAACTCACCCAGCCTCGCATCCAAACTATACACATTTGCATACAAACTGTTGATTTAATTCGGGCGATAGGGGCATTGTATATCAGTGTTGCAGCGGCATTCTTACAGCTTGTTGCAGCGTTGGACTGACCCCGTGCAATAAGGGGTCAACTCCTGCAATCTAATATAAACTAAGCTCATTTATTTCCTGCGAAGTGGTGTTTTGAATGTTATGTTTGCCGGGGCTATGGGTGCGCTCTCTCTCTCTCTCTCTCTCTCTCTCTCTCTCTCTCTCTCTCTCCACATTCTTACTTTCCCTATTCCTCGAAACACTTCTCTCCTTCTTCCTCCCTCTCCATCCCCTACTTTCCCTTAATTTTCTTCTCATTACCCGTTTTCCATCCACTCCACCTTCCCTCTCACTTTTTCATCCTTTCATTCTCGCTTCCATTCTTTCCCATCCCCTCTTCATCCTCCTCCACATCCTTTCACATCCTCGCCTCTTCCTTTTTCCACCCCCTCTTCTTCCCCTCTCCACACTGTTCCACCCTCCTCCTCTCCCTTCATCCTTGTACCTGTCCCTACCACCCTTCTTCATCGCCTCCTCCATTCTCCCGCCTTCCATATTTCTCTCACTTCTTCTCCAGCTTTATTTTCTTCACCTTCCTATTTCCCTGCACCACACCTCCATTTCCATCCCTCTCCCATCCATTCCTTACCATCTTCTCTCTACCCTTCCACATCTCCATCCACCCCCTCCAGGCCACTTCCTATCTCCTTCCATTTCTTCCCCTCACCTCATCCTAAATCCTCTCCACTCCTCGCCATCACACCCCTCCCCCACCATACCCCCTTCCCCATCCCTTTCCTATTACTATTTTGTCTACTACTATATTTCTCACCCCACTTTCTCCTTCCCTTCACTTCTCCCTCGTCCCTCCCCTTTCTATCAGTCCCCTCTCTCTTCCCTCCCCTTCACCCGACCTCTCCACTTTAGCCCTCTCCCTATCCTCAACCCCATCCCTTCCTCACTCCATCCCCCATCACTACCACCCTCCTACCCATCCACACCCCACTCCTCCCCTACTCCAATCTCCAATCTACCCCACTCCACACACCTGCCCATCCCCACCCTTCCATCATTATCCCTCCATTGCTCTCCTGATCCTCACTCCATTCCTTTCCTTCCTCTACTCCCCTATCTACCTATCCACACCCCTACCCTATCCATAATCCCCCTGACCATTCACACTCCACTCCTCCCCTTCTCCAAGCTCCCTATCCACCCCACCCCACCTCATCCCTCCCCAACAATCCCCTCACCAGCCTCATGACTATCCTCACTCACCCCTACTTTTCCCCTCCCATACCATCCCTACCCCTCCCATGTCCCCCACCACATTCCTACTGCACCCCAATCCTCCCCTTCCTCCACCCCCACCTCTACATCAGCCCTCTCCCCTCAACTTACCCCTTTCACTCCCCCACTCCACCCCTCCCCTCCCCTCCCCATTTTTACTCCCACCTCCACTTCATCTCTCTCCCCTCTACTTAACCCCTCACTCCCCCAGTTCACCCAAATCCACCCTTCCCCCTTCCTACCCCCACCCCTCACTTCACCCCAAACCACCCTTCTCCCTACCTACCCCCACCCCCACCCCACTCCCTCCCCACTCCACCCCACCCCACCCCCTCTTAATCAAATACAGCTAATTAAACCGCATGTCATTTAGCGGGGAGTGAGGAGAATTGCATATATATTAATAAACAAATTACCTCCTCAACCTGCTTTTCCAGTTATGATATAAATTAATTAGTCAGGCAGGTGCAGAATTTGGGACGCACCTGCATGAAAACAATTACCTGGCCAAAAAAAAAAAAAAAGTGGAGTTAGTTTGTTTTGAAGTGGGTGGGTGGGTGGGTGGATGAGAGGGAGGGTGGTGAGTGGATGGATGGATGGATGACTGGATGGATGGATGACTGGATGGATGGACTGATGGATAGACTGGAGAAAAGAAGCAGCCAGCACACAAAAAAAAGTAGGGTAGACTGGTATGAAGTGCATGAATATAAGTGCTGATGAATAAGATGGATGGATGGATGGATGGATGGACGAGAGGGGGGGGGTTAAGAGATGCATGTGTGAATGAAAGCTACCAGACGGAAAAAAAAAAATAATAATAATAAAGTGGGGATTCTTTTGTCTGAAGTAGATGGGTAGATGAGAGGATGGATGGATGGAAAAAGGAGAAAGAAAATAAAGAAAATAAAGAGAAAACGAAAAAGGAAGAGAGAGGTGACGCAGGAGGCCATAGTGATAAACCATAATGAAAGAAGGAAGGAGAGGAAGGGAAGGAGGGGGAAGGAAGGGGGAGGGAGGGAGCGAAGGAGAGGATATAAGAGAGGGAGGTAATGAGAAAAATGAACCACCAATGCAATATTACCTCCTCTCCCTCTCTCTCTCTCTCTCTCTCTCTCTCTCTTCCATCCCCTCATCTGTTTTACCTTGATCCTCACTCTGTTCTTAACCCCCCCAGCGCACCTGTCTCCCTTCTACCAATATACCTCTCTCTCTCTCTCTTACTTTCTCCTTCTGCCTCATCTCTCTCCCTCCTTCCCTCCCTGTCTCCATCTCTCCCTCTCTTTTCCTCCTCCTCTTTTACTTCCTCTTTCTCTCCCAGCCTTCCTTCTCCACTTCCTCCTCCTCTTCTTTTTTCCCTCCTTGCCTCCCTCATCATTCCTTTCTGATTAGGTCTCTTGTTGGTTCCTTTCTGTGTGTGTGTGTGTGTGTGTGTGTGTGTGTGTGTGTGTGTGTGTGTGTGTGTGTGTGTGTGTGTGTGTGTGTGTGTGTGTGTGTGTGTGTGTGTGTGTGTGTGTGTGTGTGTGTGTGTGTGTGTGAAATCCAAGTGTCAGACAGCAAAGATCATATGGCACTCTTATAATCTGAAGGTGTGGTAAAGAGTGGGCAGGACACGGCAGAGGAAAATTAGGAACTATATGAGGGGATTATAGATTAGATGGAGGTTACAGAAAGAAAATGGAAAGTCCTTAAACTATTTATGTCATGAAACCAAATATCTAACCTGATAGTAGAGGGGAAAATAAAGGCAGGAAGAAACAGTGAAATACCAAGAAGAGAGGTAGGACGGAAGAGGAGGACAGTAAGGAGAGGAAGATGGGAGGCAAAGAGGGCCCTTCTAGTCGCCTCTTAGGTATTGTTTTCCCCCTTTCCCGTGTGTGTGTGTGTGTGTGTGTGTGTGTGTGTGTGTGTGTGTGTGTGTGTGTGTGTTTCCTCCCACCCATTTTACACAACTGATCGTTAGTGTGTGAATCCGGATCCATGAAAAACGCAAGTCGGAACAAGAAAAATGAAGCCTGCGTTGCGTGTAGGGCCACTCGGCGAGCATAACGCCATTGTTTCCTCAGTCTCCTCTCTATTTACGACTCTCTATTTTTATTTGTCCTTTTTTTATCGTCCGGGGAACCAAATCATACTCCTTAATTATCCATCTCAGTGTGGCTGTAAAGATCCCGCCACTTTTCCCTCTGTTAAATCGGAAAACTGAAAGAAAACGAAAACACGAGAAGAGCAGTTCGGTTTGTTTTGGTCCCCTCAGCGAGCATGGCGTCCCTGTTCTTCAATAATTCCTTCAATGTTTAGGAGGCCATGATCTTTTTCCAGCGTCCCAGGGCTCACACAGTTCTCTTTATCATCCCTCTCCGTGTGGCTATGGAAATCCCGCCAAAATCCCGCCTCCAAAATCGAAAATTTACTAAGTTACGCAGGACTGCACATGAGGCCACGAAACGAGGAAGACACTGCTTTCACAATTATCTTTTTTTTTTCTTTCTGGTCGCCATCTTCTTTTTCCAAGGTCCAAGGGTCACGTAGTTTCTTTTTAATATTCATCTTCGTGTAAATATGAAGACTGCGCCATAATCCCGTCCCAAAAGTAGAAAATTTGGGAAAGAAAAAAGAGTGTTGGACCCTGTGTTGTGGTGCCACTCGAGTAGAATCAAGTCTGTTCCAATACCCCCTTTTTCCCGCCATTATTCCGGACGCCAAGCTGTGTGTGTGTGTGTGTGTGTGTGTGTGTGTGTGTGTGTGTTTCCCCATGTCCGGGACCTCCAAAACCTCCTCATTCATTATCCTCCCAGGCGTAGCTATAAAGATGCGATCACAATTCACCCTGAAAGTCGTGAAAAATGGGCGGGAAAAATGGGCGGGAAAAATAAAAAGGTAAGCAGTATCGGCTGGTTCCCGCCCCGACTCGACGCAGGCGGGTATTGCGCTCATTACCCGCTGTCTTGATTACTCCGCTCTTTACTCCGATACTCGATAATCACCGCCCTTATTAACGTCTCGTATTGGGAGCTGAGGGCTTTGCGGAGAATTGGGAGCACGGGGGAGAGGGGAGAGTAAAAGGGGGATGGGGAGGAGGGGAAAGGAGGGAAGGGAGTAAAGGAGGGAACGGAGTAAAAGAGGGATGGGGAGATGGGAGAGGAGGGAAGGGAAAGTAAAAGAGGGATGGGGAGGATGGAGGGTCTAAAAGGGCTGGGAGGAAAGAGGTAGGGGTAAAGGTGGTGTGTGTGTGTGTGTGTGTGTGTGTGTGTGTGTGTGTGTGTGTGTGTGTGTGTGTGTGTGTGTGTGTGTGTGTGTGTGTGTGTGTGTGTGTGTGTGTGTGTGTGTGAGAGAGAGAGAGAGAGAGAGAGAGAGAGAGAGAGAGAGAGAGAGAGACGAGAGAGAGGAAAACTTATTAGATGATGATAATGATGATGATGATGATGATGATGATGGTGGTGGTGGTGGTGGTGGTGGTGCTGCTGATGATAAAAAAACAACCTGCCCTATGACATGGTAGACTGAGATACATTATTCAAATTTTAGTCTTGGGAAAATACTGCAGTCACTCTCCCTCTCTCGGCCTTAGCATTCCTTTTCTCTTCCATCCTTGTTTCATTCCTTTCTATTTTTTTTTTCTTCTGCACTCTCCTTCTTCTCCTTTTCTTCCTTCATGTTTATTTGCTATCCTTCTATTCCTTCCTCTTTTCTTCTTTCCTTTTTCCTCTCCCCTTCCCACCACCTCTCTCTCTTTACTTCCTCTCCTCCTTTTTTCCTCTAAGTCCTCTTCATTTTATATCGTTTTTCTTTCTCCTCTCAGGTTCCCCTCACTTCTACATTTTTTTTACTCCATCTCCTTCCCTCCCTCTCATCCTTCGTTTTTTCTCCTCCTTTTCTTTCATGCTTCTTTACTTCCTGCATCCTGGTATCTTTCCCACTTCCCTCTTTCCTTCCTTCCATCCTTCCTCACTCCTTTCTTCCTCCATCCTTCCCTTCGTCCTTTACTCATTTTCCTCCTTCCCTTCTTTCTTCCTTCTTTTTTCCTTCTATCAATCCATCTCACTCTCTCACTCTTCCTCCTCTTTTCCTTCCGTCAATCCATTCATCTCACCCTCCCTCCTCTTTCCTTCTCTCCCTCTTCCCCACCTCCCTTCCTTCACTCCTTCAGTCCCCTCCTTCCCTCCCTCGTTCAGTCACTTCATCAGTTCATTCATCCGTCACTCTCTTCCCTTTCCACCATTTTCCTTCCCCATTCATCTTTCCTTACATCCATCAATCCACCCTTTTTCTTCTCTTCTTCCTTCCATTCCCTCCCTTCATTACTTCATTCCCTCCCTCCTTCCTTCTATGTCTCCTCGCTCCCTTCTCTCTTTGCTTCCTTCATTACTTCATTCCCTCCCTCCCTTCCTTTACTCCTTCCTTCCTTCGTCCCTTTCTCCTCCTCCCATTTCATCTCCTTACTTTTTTTCTGCCTTTCCCTTCTTTCACTCCTTTTATTTCCATTCTTTCCTTTTTCCCTCCCTCCTTCCTACCTCCCTTTACTCCCTCCTTCCTCTCCTCCTTTCTCCCTCCCTCCCTCCTCATCTCCATTAAGACAAATCACCCCTGTTGCCTTATTATTCGCCTCACCATCAATTAAAAAAACATACGAAATGAGCTGACAAAAATCATATCCAATTCGCTCAGTGTGGTTGGGAAAACTTTGTAAAAAAAATGGGCGAAAAATTAATGGGAAAAAATGGGGAGAATATTAATGGAGAGAGAGAGAGAGAGAGAGAGAGAGAGAGTATCGGGAGGGAGGGAGAGAGAGAGAGAGAGAGAGAGAGAGAGAGAGACAGAGTATCGGGAGGGAGAGAAACAGGGGGGAGGGAGGAGAATGAAGGAAGGAAAAGGAAAGGGGGAAAAGTGTGAGGAGGAGGGGAAGGAAAAGAGAGGAAGAGGAAGAGAAGAGAGGAAAGGTGTGGAGTAGGAATAGGGGAGAGAGACTGGGGAAGAAAGATGGGGTGGAGAGAAAAGGAAACCACAAACACACACACACACACACACACATAAAGCCAGACCTAAGCCACATCACAAACATGTTCACCAAATTCTCTCTCTCTCTCTCTTTCTCCTGCCATTCTTCCTCAGCCCATCAAATTTTTCCCTCCCTTTTTCTCTCCTCTCC
>NC_137040.1:23717281-23747281 GCF_032717465.1 Coenobita brevimanus | reverse complement strand
TGCCACAGCCTACACATTCTAAATTCTAAGCTAAACTACCTCTAATGTAAGTCCACGCAACTCTTATTCCAAGACTCCATTGCTCTCTCTCTCTCTCTCTCTCTCTCTCTCTCTCTCTCTCTCTCTCTCTCTCCTCTGTCTCTCTCCACTCTCTCTCTCTCTCTCTCTCTCTCTCGTCACGAACGTCCCTCTCAACGACTCCTGGTCACGGTCGGCGAGGCTTCTGCGGGATAGCACAACCTACTATTCCCTATCCATCCACTCATCGGATAGTTCTGTTCATCCACTCACGGGATAGTTCTTTATCTATCTCACCGTTCAAACAACAAACATCAATTGGGCATTCCGGTTAAATAGACTGAGACAGACAGACGCAGACAAATAGATAGATAGATTAGATAGACAGACAGATGGAAAGATACATACATATATATAGATACGGATATAGACAGATAGAGAGAGAGAGAGAGAGAGAGAGAGAGAGAGAGAGATTCACGGAGGGAGTAAGGGAGAAGAATGGAGAGGAAGGAAGGGAGGGGGGGGATGAGGAATGCTGAGGCAAGGGCAGGGAAGAAAGGGAGGATAGGGAAGAAGGAAAGGAGAGTGAGGCAAGGAAGTGGGAAAGGTGGGGAGGGGAGGTGAGGGAAGGGGAGGGGAGGGGGAGTTTGTAGTGAGGGAGGGGGAAAGGGATATGAGAGGGGAGAGGAGGGGCTGAAGGAAGGGAGGAGAGGGGGAGTTGAAAGGAGAGAGGGGAGGGGGAGGGGGAAGGGAGGGGAGGGGATGAAGGAAGGGAGGGGGAGAGTAAGATGTGAGGTCATTTAAATTCATATGGATCTGTATTTCTGCTTGCTTGCACGCGGTCAGGTGAGGGGAGGGGAGGGGAGGGGAGGGAGGGAGGGGAGGGGAGGGAGGGGGAGGGAGGGAGGGAGGGGAGGGGAGGGGAGGGGAGGGAGGGGAGAGGGAGGGAGGGGAGGGGAGGGGAGGGGAGGGGGAGGGGAGGGGAGGGGAGGGGAGGGCGAGTGAAGGGAGGGGAGGGGGAGAATGAGTGAGGTCATTTAAATTCATATGTTTCTGTAATTCTGCTTACTTGCACGCAGTCAGGTCAGGCCAGGTGAGGTGAGGTGAGGGGAGGTGAGGGGAGGGGAGGGGAGGAGAGGGGAGGGGAGGAGAGGAGAGGGGAGGGGAGGGGAGGAGAAGGAAGGGGAAGGGAGGGGAGGGGAGGGGAAGGAAGGGGAGGGGTGGGGAGAGGAGGGGAAGGGAAGGAAGGGGAGGGGAATCAGGAAGAGGACAGAAGAATGATGGAGAGGGAATGGTGGTGGGAGTATGGAGAGGAAAGGGTACAGGGGTAGAGGAAGGGAAGAGACGAGTAAAGACGAAGGGAGAAGGAAAGAGAAGAGGGGGGAAGAAAGGGGAAAAGAGTCTGAGGAATGAAATGGACAGATAGGAGAGGGGATGGGGTGAGGGGAGAGGGAAGAGGGACTGAGGGAAGGTGAAGTGGAAAGATTTAGGGAACACGGAGAGAGGGTAGGTAAAGGGAGGGGAGTTAAGGATAGGGAGATAAGGGTGGGGAGTTAAAGAAGGGGAGAAAGGGAGGGGAATCTGAGGGAAAGAGGTGAGAAGGAGGGGGGAGTTGAAGGAGGAAGAGGACACAAACGGGAAGGGAATGGGAAGGTCCGGGAAGGGGGAGGGGGAAGGGAAAGGAGGAAAAAGGGGAAAAGAGAAGACGAAGGGGAAGGGAGAGGGAGGGATGGGGAGAATAGGAGGGGGAAAAGAGGGAGAAAGGGAAAGATGGGAGGTAAAGTGAGGGCAGAGGGTGACAGGGAAAGAGAAGGGGAGAGGGGAAGGGAAAGGAGGAGGGAGGGGAATGGAAATGGGAAATGGATGGGAGGGGGGAAGAGGGGCAAAGAGGAATGAGGGAGGGGAGAGGAGGGAACGAGGGGGGATACAGGGAGAATGGAGGGACATAAAGAGGGAGAAAGAATGAAGTGACGAAGAAAATAAATGACGGATGAGAAGAGGGGTTAGTTTCTCTCTCTCTCTCTCTCTCTCTCTCTCTCTCTCTCTCTCTCTCTCTCTCCCTGGCAGTATACAGTGTACTGTATATAACTAAAAATGGCTACGTAAGTATACATGCAAAACTACGTCTTAAGAGAGCGCGCGTGCGCGTGCGTGCGTGTGTGTGTGTGTGTGTGTGTGTGTGTGTGTGTGTGTGTGTGTGTGTGTGTGTGTGTGTGTGTTCAGGAGGCAGGTCTAATTTCCTCCAGTAGGGCAGTATGCACACGGCTGTATGCATGACCGTGTATTAACAGTATAAGGCATGCACAGTGGGGCCTCTACACACGGAACTCTGCATATCTATGTATGGGTGACTGACTGCTGGTGACCGTATATCTGTATGTCCGTGTGCATGAATATGACATATCTGTATGTCCGTGTGCATGAATATGACGTATATATGTCCGTGTGCATGAATATGACATATCTGTATGTCCGTGTGCATGAATATGACGTATATATGTCCGTGTGCATGAATATGACATATCTGTATGTCCGTGT
Organism: Coenobita brevimanus; assembly: GCF_032717465.1. Classification (NCBI taxonomy): domain Eukaryota; kingdom Metazoa; phylum Arthropoda; class Malacostraca; order Decapoda; family Coenobitidae; genus Coenobita; species Coenobita brevimanus. The sequence continues at coordinate 23,744,725 of NC_137040.1, read as the reverse complement.
GCATGAATATGACGTATATATGTCCGTGTGCATGAATATGACGTATATCTGTATGTCCGTGTGCGTGAATATGACGTATATCTGTATGTCCGTGTGCATGACTGTAATCGTATGGCTCAGTGTCAATCGTTCTGTGTGTAAATTATGACTGCATGACTATAATTACCTGTATTATTATTTTTTAACAATGACTTAATTACTACAGGTATAACTATGACTATGCATACATGGCTTTGTAACACTGCCTGAAATGGCATGCGAATGAATACATGACTATTTCCTATAACTCCATACATGTATACATGAATATGCATAAGCGCACACGTGACAGTAAACTTACGACTGAGTTCACGACTATGTTCATGGCAGTGCATGTCAGTGTATACAAGATTGTGCATGAACGTATGGCTGCATGAGTCTTCGTAACTAGACCTACAAGCATGGACCTCATTACTGCGTCCAACACGTGCATCTCTATGTATACAAACGCACAAAAGTGAGCATAACTACACGTGCATGAATGAGTGACCACATGAGTGAATGCACGAACCTGCATAACTGCACAGACGTGAACATGAGCGTACCCATGCATGACTATACTCTTGTATGGGTGTTTTTCTGAGTATAACGAGTTGTGCATGACTATACCCGTGCATAATTACACTTGTGCATGACTATTTACCCGTCTGTACGTGTGCATGACCAGGGGTATCGAGCCGCCTGTGTACTCGTATGTGTGTTCTAGTTCTCTTGAAATATATCGCACTCGACCTTGTGTATTAAAATGTGTGTGTGTGTGTGTGTGTGTGTGTGTGTGTGTGTGTGTGTGTGTGTAACATACGAGATATTACGCCACATTGCTTCCGTGTGCCTGTCACATTTTTTACACACCCATTGTCTGTGTAATCAGCCCTTCCTGCAAGAAGTCGTGTGTGTGTGTGTGTGTGTGTGTGTGTGTGTGTGTGTGTGTGTGTGTGTGTGTGTGTGTGTGTGTGTGTGTGTGTGTGTGTGTGTGTGTGTGTGTGTGTGTGTGTGTGTGTGTGTGTACCTGCGTATGGTTAAGAGTATGTAGCTGTTTACTGTGGCTGTTTATTAATATGAGTATGTTTATGACTGTACTTGAGTGCATGACTGTGTACATGTGTATAATGTGTGTGTGTGTGTGTGTGTGTGTGTGTGTGTGTGTGTGTGTATGTATGTACATACTGTGTATCTATCTATCTATCTATCTATCTATATACCTATCTATCTATCTATCTATCTATCTATCTATGTGTGTGTGTGTGTGTGTGTATCCGAATGTGTACTTGTGTACTGCTGAGTCTGTGGCTGTGTATTTATATGTTTATGGCTGTGTGCAACTAAGTGTGACTAAGTGTGTGGCTGTGTATGTATGTGTATGTACGAGTATGTATGTATGTGTGTGTGTACCTGTGTATGTAAGTGCCCGTACGTGTGTGCCTACCAGCAGTTTAGCAGTAAGATACGAGTGAAGGAGACGGACTTAATCTGCGAAGTTCGTGAGTTTCTACCTAAGTCACCCCCTCCCCCTTCCAACATCACCCCCTCCCTCCCTCCCCCCTTCTCCTTAAATTCCCTCCCTCTCTCCCTCTTCCTTCCCTCTTTCTTACCTCATTTTTTTCTTTCACGCTCCCTAAAAAAAAAAAAAATGAATCGGGAGTTAACAGCAAAATTTCCCCCTTGGAAAAAAAAAAGAAAAAAAAAAAAAAAGACCAATACAAAATCCAACTCAGTATCGCATAACTTGGAAATATTTAGACACCTTATGTTACAAGAATCTATGTCACAGGAAGAGGGAAATAAAGATTGTGAAAAACGGCTTCAGAGTTAACAGTTGCCTTCGTGAAAGACTGAAAGTATTACATAACTCAAGCGTGGGACAGCTGGACAGAAAAGGTGTGTGTGTGTGTGTGTGTGTGTGTGTGTGTGTGTGTGTAGCCAGGCGGGTGCTGCGTGCCCGCCGTGATAGGGAAGAATACAGGAAAGCAGTGACTAAAACAGTAGTATCGTACACCCCTCATTTCCCCTTACTTTAACTTCTTTGCCTTCGCCATCTCTACGGCTTGCCTCACTCCCTCTCTCTCTTACCTCCCCTTCCTCCCTCCCTCCTCCACCCTCTCCTCCCTATTATTTACTTCCGTTCTCCACTCTTTTTTCCTGTCCCCCCACATTTCCTCCCTCTCTCCCATCCTCCCTTCTACCCTTTCCCTCCCTTCGTTTCTTGCTCTGGCCATCACTTCCTCTTGCATATCCTTCCTTCCCTCCCTCTACACAACCCTATCCCATCCCTCCTTCCTTCCTTCCACCACCCTCTTTTACCCATCACCCCTCCTTCCCTCTCTTCCTCTCCCCCCCTCGTTCTCACCCACGCTCCCACTCTTTTTACTCTTCCCTCCACCACTCCCTCTTATCCTGCCTTCCTCTTTACCTCCCTCCCTCCTTTACTCTTCCCTCCATCACTCCCTCTTATCCTTCCTTCCTTCCTTCCTTCCTTCCTTCCTCCCTCCCTCCCTCCCAGCTCTTTCTCTCCACGCGAGCAAATTGAATAGGGAGGTGGAGGAAGCAGCAGATTTACACCCGTTTGATGGAGTGGAATTACAGGGGTGGTGATGGTGTGCTGGGGGTCGATACGATGGAATGTGCCACCCATGTTTGCCGTGTGTGTGTGTGTGTGTGTGTGTGAAAGTGTTAAACCCTCTCTCTCTCTCTCTCTCTCTCTCACACACACACACACACACACACACACACACACACACACTACCCTGCATAAAACATTCACACAGTCAATGACATTTACACATAGAGACAAACACACCAGACACTTAAACATATCCCCCCCCTCTCTCTCTCATACACACACACACACACACACACACACAATCACATTCAAAAATCATATGAGAACGCAAATGATATGGAAATGAATGATGATGATGATGATGATGATGATGATGATGATGATGACGACAACCATGATACTGATGATGATGCTGCTGGTAATCATGCTGATGAGGTTTAGATTACTGAAAGATGATTACCATGATGAAAATGAAGATAATATGAAGATGAAAATGAAGGAAGTAAAGCTAAGGATAATGAAGACAGTACTGGTGATGGTGAATAAAATAACAGAATAACAATCAACATAATTAACAATCACATAATTAACATACAATCATCAATCACAGCAATCACACATACTATCATCAGTCAACAAAACATACAATCATCAACCACACAAATAACACAATCATCAACCACACAAATAACACAATCATCAACCACACAAATAACACAATCATCAACCACACAAATAACACAATCATCAACCACACAAATAACACAATCATCAACCACACAAATAAAACACAATTAGTAAAAAAAACCCACAAACATCAATCAAAAGAATAACGCAATCATCAATCACAAAAATAACACACAATCACCCTATAAGAAAAGACACACACAACCATCAGTCACTGAACAAACAATCATCAATCACAAGAATAACACACAATCATCATAAAACAGACAGCCATCAACCACAATAAAAATATAAACACACAAAAAAACACCATCACAAGAACCAAACTTACGTATTAAAAGAAGCACTCGACAAAAAAAAGCACAGAAAAAATGAATTAAAAAAAAAAACATGAGAAAAGAGCGCAGAAAAAAATGACAAAGAAATAACTACAAAAACACGACAAAAAGAGCAGAGAAAAAAATGACCCCAAAAAAACATGATACAAAGAGCACAGAAAAAATAAAATAAAACGCCAAAAAGAGCACAGAAAAATGAAAAAAACACGCCAAAAAGAGTACAGAAAAAACACGACAAAAAGAGCACAGAAAGTAGAAGAAAACACAAAAAGAGCACAGAAAAAAAAAAAACACGACAAAGAGCACATCAAAAATGAAACACACAAAGAGCACAATGAAAAAAGACAAAATTAAGTACTGAATAATGACAAAGACGACGACAGAAAGAGCCGGGAAAATGACCAAAAAAAAAAACACACAGAAAAATGACAAAAAACACGACAAAAGGAGCATACGACAAACACAACAAAAAGAGGACAGAAAAAATTACCCCTCCCAAACACGTCAAAAGAAGCTGAGAAAAAAAAAAAAAGAAAAACACGAGAAAATGCACAGAAAAAAAATAAAACAAGACAAAAAGAGCAAAGAAAAAACGCGGCAAAAACAACACAAATAACATTACCAAAAACACGACAAAAAGGGCACAGAAAAAAACACACGTCAAAAAAAGCACAGAAAATATGACAAAAAGAGGAAAAGAGCACAAATAAAATGGCCAAAAAAAGAGAGCATTGAAAAATAAAAAGAAACACGACAAAGAGGACAAAGAGCAGATATGTTGATAAAAAAAAAAAAACACGGGAAAAAAAAACACAAAAAATGACACCAAACTTTCTGAAATTGAAAACTTTTGAACTCCGAGCGATAAGAAAAAAAAAACACCTAACAAAGCGCCCTAAGAGAATAAGCAACTCGGGAAATTCAGAGAGACGACGAAAATTGTTGAAAAAAAACTCGAAAAACTTTGAAATTAGTCGAAAGTTGGTGAGGATGAGACAAAATAGAGGAGTTTCTGCGACTTGGTGAATGCATCGAGTGTGTGTGTGTGTGTGTGTGTGTGTGTGTGTGTGTGTGTGTGTGTGTGTGTGTGTGTGTGTGTGTGTGTGTTCTAAGGTATACATGAGTGGGGGGTTTTGTGCATTAGTGTGTGTGTGTGTGTGTGTGTGTTATAAGGTATACATGAGTGGGGGGTTTTGTGCATTAGTGTGTGTGTGTGTGTGTGTGTGTGTGTGTGTGTGTGTGTGTGTGTGTGTGTGTGTGTGTGTGTGTGTGTGTGTGTGTGTGTGTGTGTGTGTGTGTGTTCCACTGTGTTTAGATGAGTGCTCATGGTCTGTCTGTGATGTGTGCTTGAGTGACCACTCTGTGTGTGTGTGTGTGTGTGTGTGTGTGTGTGTGTGTGTGTGTGTGTGTGTGTGTGTGTGTGTGTGTGTGAGAGAGAGAGAGAGAGAGAGAGAGAGAGAGAGAGAGAGAGAGAGAGAGAGAAAGCACTAGTGGTACAAGGCTGATCTGTTTATCATATTGTGGTGAGTTCAGTTCTAGATGTTGCAGCACACACACACACGCACACACACACACACACACACACACACACACACACACACACACACACACACACACACACACACACACACACACACAGCGTCATTTGCCGTGCTATCACTAAATTACCCCACCAGGTAAAATGCTGTGGTAGGAATTAATTAGCGGCAGGGAAAGGTACATTAGCATAAGCCAGCACGTCACTCCACACGCCCCGCATAATAATATTTGGGGGGGCGCGCAGGGGGAGGGGGACAGTGGCAGGGGTTGGGCGGTTCATGGAAGGGAAGGGTGGAAACTGAGTGGTAGGGGAGAAGGTAGGAAGACAGGGGAGGGGATGGGTAGGGGAGGGTAGGGGGTATATGGTGAGGGAAGTGTAGGGGGTAGCTGGCAGTGGAAGGAATGGATGGGAAGAGAAAGTCGTATGACAGAAGACATGGAAACAGGAAGGGATGGAAGGGAAGGAGAGGGTAAGCGAAGATTTGGACGATATTCTAAGTCCTTCATGTATGAGATGCGTCAAGCCTTAACCTATCAGTCTTTATTTCCATCTGCCTATGACCTCCAGTTTTTTAAATGCTGTGTATCCAGGCATATCGAAATGAACTGGTTTTGAATTTGACTTTCTGCTGTTTATTTGTTTAAAGAATGAAGAAGTGACAGTCTATGTTTTCCCCTTATGCAAAAAAGAAAGGGCTAAAGGCTGGAAGCTTGAGTTAAAGTTCTTCATTCTTAAAAAAGAAAAAAAAATGAACAACAGAAAGTCAAATTCAAGACCAGGTTTCGATATGCCTGGACATACAGCATTAGAAAAACTGGAGGTCATAGACAGATGGAAATAGACTGGCAGGTTAAGGCTGGACCTACCTCATACATGAAGGACTGATTATTGTTCATCTCTTGCATTACAGAGCTGGACAGAGAGGGGATGAGAATGTGCTACCAAACGGGAGCTACGCGCCTGTTGCACTGCATTGGAGGAGGGGTGCATCCATTGAAAGAGCGATGGTAGGGCCGCACGAGAGAGAGAGAGAGAGAGAGAGAGAGAGAGAGAGAGAGAGAGAGAGAGAGAGAGAGAGAGAGAGAGAGAGAGTCTGAATGGAGTCAGTAAGAACAGGGGAATGGACAAGACGAAAAGTTAATCCATCTTGCTCAAAAGGACCGAAGGTGGCAACCCCCTCACTTCTCCCCTGAGCTGTACACTACACAGGAGCGAAAATCACCTCTGTACAAAGTCAACAGTTGTGCAGGGATATGGATAATGTGAACTCGGCTTAGCACAACCAGTATCTTGGAAGCGAATTTTGCAAGGAATGTCACGTGATCTGTTAATAATGGGCCACGAGAGAAAAAAAAATCCAAGGTTAATGGAGTTGAAGAAAAATGAAAAGAAAAGGGAAGGGAAGGGAAGGAAAGGGAAGTATCTGGGAGGGGAAATGAGGTGAAAAAGGAAGGGGTGGGGGAAAGAGAGGGGAAGAAGAGAGGAGAAAAAGGTGGAAAATGAAGAAACGTGGAATACGGAGAGGATAAAGGTGCCTAAGGGAAGGAAAATGGGAGGAAAAGGGTGGGGAAATTGTGACTGAAACGTGGGATGGGGAGGGAATATATGGTTGAAAAAGGGGAGGGAGGGTTGGAGGGAGGGGGAGTTGAAAAGAAGGGAAGTGAAGGGGGCGAGGAAGGGGGAGGGGAATGGAAGGGGGAGGGGAATGGAAGAGGGAGAGGGAGGGAGGGAGGGAGGGAGGGGAGGCGTGGAATGGTGAGAGTAAACCTTTAATAAGACAAATGAGGTTATATTTTCGATGAGTTGAGGGCAGCGTGGATTGACATTATCTGTGTGTGTGTGTGTGTGTGTGTGTGTGTGTGTGTGTGTGTGTGTGTGTGTGATGTACGTGGCTATACCTTTTGTAAACCAAGTCAGTCTGAGTTACTGTATACACAAATCCAATACACATTCTTAATATTTATATAGTGCAAACTCTCGCCAGGGAAAGAAAGCAGACAGCCGGGCTTCGATCTCATGGTCGAGACAACTCTTGTATTCTGACGGCTACTGGCGAACGATTGAATTACCTATCTATTTATCTAGTTATCTATCTATCTACTTATCTACGTTTATATGTCCACCAATCTTTTCATCTCGATCCCTTCCTTTATCTCACTCTATCTATCTATTCATCTATCTACCTCTATCTGTCTATCGAGTTATCCGATAATGTCTTCTCATCAATCTTTTAATCTCGTTCCCTTCACTTCACTCTCTCTCTCTCTCTCTCTCTCTCTCTCTCTCTCTCTCTCTCCAGTCAAATTTCTTTCACGCAAGCATGCATCCACAAACTATCTTTCTCACACACTCTCTCTCTCCCCTCTTATTTCTGCTCATCTATCTTCATTCTCACTTCTCGCTCCCTTCCTCTCTCTCATAACTCATATCAATCTCTCTCTCTCTCTCTCTCTCTCTCTCTCTCTCTCTCTCATGCAATAGATTTTCTCATTCAGGCAAATTCTCTCTCTCTCTCTCTCTCTCTCTCTCTGTCATGCAATAGATTTTCTCATTCACGCAAATTCTCTCTCTCTCTCTCTCTCTCTCTCTCTCTCTCTCTCTCTCTCTCTCACGCTGCAGGTAAAAGCAGGCCTAATTACAGGTGTGACTAGCCTTTTAATTCTCGCCCTAATGGAGCTCCGGATTAAGGACGAATCTCGCTAATTATGCAAAAATGGAAAAGACAGTTTAGTTTTCCTTGCATTATTATTTGCGTCGCGAGTGGAATGTATATGAGAGCTTTTGGCGTTTCTGGCTGATGTTACTGTTTTTGTTTGTTTGTTTGTTTGGCTGTGTGATTGTTGTTATTGTAAAGTTGTTTGTGGGAGTTATGTTGTTACTCTTGTTGTTTGTGGTGGTGGTGATGGTTGTGGTGATGGTAGTGGTGGTGGTGGTGATGATGTTTGTCTTGTTGTTGTTAGTGGTGGTGGTGGTGGTGGTGGTGGTAGTAGTGGTGGTGATGGTAGTGGTTTTAGTGATGATGATGATGATGATGGTCATGGTGGTGATGGTGGTGGTTTGTTACAAAGGTCAAAACAGGTAAACATAAAAAATACTTATCATTCGGGACAAACTGAAAGATAAACAGCCAGCAAGAAGGAAAGATATCAACTGACAGAAAACGGATAAAGAGTTTGCCTAGGTAAGGAAAGAAAGACTGAGGAAAACAAGAGGGATAATAAAAATGATGATGATGATGAATAACTCTCTCTCTCTCTCTCTCTCTCTCTCTCTCTCTCATTAACGTCCCCTTCCCTCCCCCACTAATACCCCTTCCCCCCACTAACACCCCCTCCCTCCCCATTCACCATCCCTACTCATTAACAACCCACTTAGAGCAAATTACCCTCATCATCACGCTTCCCATTTTACGAATTCTGGGGATTTGGTTAGGGACTGGTTATTGTGTGTGTGTGTGTGTGTGTGTGTGTGTGTGTGTGTGTGTGTGTGTGTGTGTGTGTGTGTGTGTGTGTGTGTGTGTGTGTGTGTGTGTGTGTGTGTGTAAGGGATAATGAAGCAGACTGGGGAGGAGGAGGAGGAGGAGAAAACGAGATTACAAAGAAAAGTACAGAGTCTTATTAGTCATTTCGAGGTGATTTAGGGTATAGTAGACTGTGATATCTTTTTTACGAGAATAAGACAAGGATAGTAAAATACAGACTTCACCCACCCACCAATCCTTCTGTCTTAGGTCGGTAGGAAAAAGTAAGAAGGATCATTACGCCTCCGTCAACCTCATCTCCCCGAAACGCCACCCTCCCCATCTACTCCCCCAATCTTATCTCCCCCTACCTCATCTTCCGCTACCTTCTCCCCAACCTCACCTTCCCCTACCTCCTCCCCTAATCTCATATTATCCTACCTCCCACAACCTCACCTTCCTCTACCACCTCCCCAACCTCATGTTCCCCTACTTCCTCCCCAACCTCATTTTCCATACCTCCTCCCCAACCTCATCTTCCCCTACCTCCTCCCCTAACCTCATATTATCCTACCTCCCACAACCTCACCTTCCCCTACCACCTCCCCAACTTAATCTTCCCCATCCTCCTCCCTAACTTCATCATCCCCTACCTCCTCCACCAACCAAACCTTCCCCTACCTCCTCTCCTAACCTCACCTTTCCCTACCTCCTCCCCAACATTCCCTTCCCCTACCTCTTCCCTTAACCTCATCTTCCCCTATCTCATCGTCCCCTACCTCCTCCCCAGCCTCATCTTCCCTTACCTCCTCCCCCAACCTAGATCTTTTCCTACCTCCCTCAACCTCACCTTCCCCTTCCTCCTCCCCCGCCCCTTCCCTCCCCCTTCTTCCCCCTCCCTCCCCCTTCTTCTCCCTCCCCCGCGAAATGTCAGTGTGTTGGTGCGGTACATAATGGATCAGGCAGCCCGCACAGAGACCAGCCATAAAAGGTCCCTGCCTGACCTTCCTCCTGCGTGCACCTTGTCGTATGTCACCCTGGCCTGGAGAGATGGACCGATGGATGGAGAGATGAGAGACTGAAAGGGAGGGAGAGGTGAGACACAGGGCGGGAGAGATGAGGGAAAGAGAGGGAGGGGTGAGAGAAAGGGAGGGAGAGATGAGAGACAGAAGAGGAAGGAGGGATGTGATAGAAAGGGAGGGAGGGAGGGATGCATGGAGGGATGATTGAGAGAGAGGGTGAGACTAAGGGAGGGAAAGATGGATGAATGGAAAGCTGGGGAGAGAGAGAGAGAGAGAGAGAGAGAGAGAGAGAGAGAGAGACAGACAGACAGAGAGGACGCAAAAAAAAAAAAAAATTAGGGGGAGACTGACATTTTTCACCAGACATTAATCAAGAAGGTGAATAATAAAAACAAATAAATAAATAAATAAATAAATAATGATGTGGTTTATGCTTCTGCTATCAAACAATTCTCTTCCTACTCCCACTGCCACACCCACGCCCACACCAGCACACTGAGCCGTCCCCACGACACAACATAGAGCCAGGGGAGTTTGAGAGAGTAAACTATTCATCGTGAGAGACTTCCCAAAGGCAAAATAAAATCAATTAGACTTAGCAAAAATAAAAAATAAATATAAAAAATACATAAATAAATGTATGAAAAATAAAAAATAAATAAATAAATACAAATATTAAAAGAAAATGTATAAATAATATTAATAATTAAAATATAAATAAAAACGCAAAATAAAAGCAAATAAGTAAATGTATGAATAAATAAATAAATAAATAAATAAATAAATAAATAAACACTGATCTTAATTTAGCGAAGAATTTAAATACGAATCACCTTTACTATTAGAACAACGTCGTCTTCTAAATCGTCTAAATCGTCCCTTCTAGCCATCTCCAGATGATTTTAGGTGTGAGGGAGGTGATATTTAGACCTGGAGGGGTTAGCAAAGGCCTAACTCAACCCCTCCACCCCCACAAACCCCTCCTAAACTGAACAAAAATCGTCTGAATATAAAAAAGGGATATTTATTGACGCCATCCTACTGCACGGGATAGCCACTTCACCCTCATGACGTGTATATATATATTTTTTGTAATTTTCCTAAAGACGCTGCACAAGACACCCACCTCTCGGGATCTTGTGTATTCTGGCGACGGCTCAGGCTGCTGGTGTGGGCGTGGACTAGGCAGTGGGGGTAGCCAACGAGAAAAAAGATACAGGAGAGGCACTGATTACGTTGGCTTAATTGTCCCTCCAACATGCCACAAACAAACAAACAAACAAATCGCCCCTCTGAGGAGAAAACAGCGATATATGGACCACCGTCTCTACATCTGGGGAAGATTAAGATGGAAGGGTTAATTATAGCCTTAAGTAACCCCTTCAGCACGATATACAGCCTTAATTAACCCCTTCAGTACCAGACATAGCCTTAATTAACCCCTTCAGTACGAGATATAGCCTTAATTAACCCCTTCAGTACCAGACATAGCCTTAATTAACCTTCAGCACGAGACATAGCCTTAATTAACCCCTTCAGCACGAGATATAGCCTTAATTAACCCCTTCAGTACCAGACATAGCCTTAATTAACCCCTTCAGTACGAGATATAGCCTTAATTAACCCCTTCAGTACCAGACATAGCCTTAATTAACCCCTTCAGCACGAGACATAGCGTTAATTAACCCTTTCAGCACGAGATATAGCCTTAATTAATCCCTTCAGCACGATATACAGCCTTAATTAACCCCTTCAGTACCAGACATAGCCTTAATTAACCCCTTCAGTACGAGATAGCCTTAATTAACCCCTTCATTACCAGACAAAGCCTTAATTAACCCCTTCAGTACCAGACATAGCCTTAATTAACCCCTTCAGTACGAGATATAACCTTAATTAACCCCTTCAGTACGAGATATTTCCTAGGCTGAATAAAATCGTCTGGAGGAAACAGGAATAAAGCAAGGAAAATACACAGACATCGGACTGAAGGGGTTAAGGTCACTCCCTCAGCATTTCCTGTTTCCTTGCACTTCCTCCTCGGCTATTTTGTCTCTCTCTTCCCCTCCCTCCCTCCCTCTCTCCAGCTCCCTCTTTCCCCTCTCTTTCCCTCGCTCTCTCCACCTCCCTCTCTCTCTCTCCCTCCCTCTCCATCTTCCCTATCCACTGAAAATGAACTCCACCTTCCTTTTATCTCCCCCCCCCTCTCCAGCTCCCCATCTCTCCACCTCTCTCTACCCCTTCCCCTCCCACTCCACTCAGCCCCACTCCACCTTCCTGTATGTTAATTCAATCCACTCAGACTCTCTTGGCTGTAACACAATTCACTCTCGTTCTGACTCTCCTTCTTCTGCAGGGGAGTGCTTGCTTGAAACTGATTTGGTCTCTCTCTCTCTCTCTCTCTCTCTCTCTCTCTCTCTCTCTCTCTCTCTCCATACTTTCCCTCTATTTCATTATCATTTCAGTATCTTTTCTTCCTCCCTTTCTTCCAAAGTGCTTCCTCACTCTCCTTTCCACTTATCTTTCTTTTTGTTTCTCTCTTTCAATCTGTCCTTCTTTACTCCTTCCTTTCTTCCTCATTGCGTTCTTCCTTCAGTCCTTCCCTTCCTACCTTCCTCTCTTTCCCTTTTTTCAGTACTTCGTTCCTTCTTTCCCATATTCTTCACGTAACTGCTTTCATTTCTTCCGCCCATTCTTCCTTCTTTCCTTGCTTCCATCCTTCGTTCGTTCGTTCCTTCCTTCCTTCCAATATTCTCCCTCCAAAATTTTCCTCCCGTCTCGTGAATCTTCCTTCACTGAGACTCCTCCTTCCTGTCCCCCTTATCTTCCATCTTTCCTTCCCTCCTTTCTTCAACTTTTCTTCGATTCATCCTTTTTCCCTTCTGGCTTCTTCCTTCTGTTTTTGACTATAAATTCCTCCCTTTACATTAATCCATCCATCCTTCCTTCCTTCTTTGCATCCATCATTCCTCCCTTTCTTTTTTCCTCCTTCCCTCCCTCCATCTCTCCCTCCCTTTCCATTCATTCCGCTTCACACTTCCTATATTTTCCTTCACTCCTCCTCCTCCTCCTCCTCCTCCTTCTCCCTATGATCTTCTTTAACCTCCTTCGACAGCATTCCTCACCTAACTCTTGCTACCTCCAGACGATTTCCTTCAGCCTGAGAGAGACTTACTCAAAGTAGAGGGTTAGACACACCTTCAATAAACCCCTTCACTGCAACAGATCTCCCCTAAGATGAGGAAAATCGTCTGGAAGCAGCAAGAACAAACAGACTACTCTACCTGATACAATGGAGTTAATTTTTTATATATATATTTTTTTCAATTCACATCTTTTATCGGTTCTTTCCTCCTCCCCGTTCCCCTCCTCCTTCTCCTCCTCCTCCTCCTCTTCTTCTTCTTCCTCCCTATCAATTTATACCCCTCATCCTTTCTCTCCTTCTTCTCCCCATCATTTTTTCTCCCTCATCTTTCCTATTTCTTCCAATCAGTTTCCCTCCCTCATCATTTCTGTCCTCCTCCTCCTCCATATCATTTTTCCTCCTCATCCTTTCTCTCCTCCTCCTCCTCCTCCACCTTATCACTTTCCCTACTTTATCGTTTTTCTCCTCCTTCCCTCATCATCATCCCTCCTTATCCTTTCTCCTCTTCCTCCTTATCATTCTTGCTCCAATATCCCTCCTTTCCTCCTCCTCAATTTTCCTTCCCTTTTCTTTTCTCTCTTCCTCTTCCTTATCATTTTTCCCTCCCTTCTCTCTCTCTCCCTCCCTCCTCTCCTCCCCCTCCCTGCCTGTCTGTCTGTCTGTGTATATATACCTCTTGCCTCTTAAATCTCTCTCCTCTTTTCGCCTTTTTCCCCCTCTCTTTTCTCTCCTTCCTTGCTACCATTTCTTTCTCCCTCTCTCTCTCTCTCTCTCTCTCTCTCTCTCTCTCTCTCTCTCTCTCTCTCTCTCTTCTACAGCCCTTACCCCCAAACTACCCCCTGCCTTACCCCCTCGCCTCCTCCCTTCCTTCCATCTCTCTCCTACCCTGCCTTCCCCCTGCCTACCTCCCTGCCTTGCCCCACCTCCTGCCTCACCCTGCCTGCCTCGAGTGGCTCCTACGGCAGACTGGGTGAGATTTAAGAGAGGCACGAGGTATATATACACAGGAAGGCAGGCAGTCAGGCAGTAAGAGAGAGAGAGAGAGAGAGAGAGAGAGTACAAGGCAGTGTAAGGCAGGGGTCAGGCAGAGGATAGCAGGGTAGAATAGGCAGAAGTTCATGATGCAGCACAATAAGGAAGGGAAGGCAGGGATAGGCAGGATGAAACATGGAGACGCAGAAGCAAGCAGGGTGAGGAAGGGGTAGCTAGGGTGAGGCAAGGGTGAGAGAGTGGTAAGTATGGTGAGGCAGGGGTAGCTAGGGTGAGGCAAGGGTGAGAGTGGTAAGTAGGGTGAGGCAGGGTGAGGCAGGGGTAGGCAGGGTGAGGCAGGGGTAGGTAGGTTGAGGCAAGGGTGAGAGAGGGGTAGGTGCGGTGAGGCAGGGGTAGGTAGGGTGAGGCAAGGGTTGGGAGGGGTAGGTACAGTGAGACAGGGGTAGGTAAGGTTAGGCAGGGGTAGGTAGGGTGAGGCAAGGGTTGGGAGGGGTAGGTACAGTGAGGCAGGGGTAGGTAAGGTGAGGCAGGAGTAGGTAGGGTGAGGCAGGGGTAAGTAGGGTGTGGCAAGGTGAGGGAGAGGTAGGTAGGGTGAGGCAAGGGTGAGGCAGGAATAAGTAGAGAACAATTAGACCACACAATACATTATAGCATACCGTATGAGGCAAGGGTAAGGCAGAGCTAAGGTAGGGGCGAGGCAGGGGTGGGAAGCATGGTTAAGGCACTCAATACATAAGGCAAGGGTTAGGCAGGGTGAGACAAAAGTTAGGCAGGATGAGGGAGGGATGAGTCAAGGATTAGGCAGACTGGTTAGGCCAAATAATATGAGGCAGGGAAATGCAAACTGAGGCAGAGGTGAGGAGGGGAGAGGCAGAGGTGAGTAGGTGTGAGGAGTGTAAGACAAGATAAGGTAGGGTGAGGCAGGCCAGTTAAGGAACACAATACATGAGGCTAAGGTGAGGCAGGATGGGGTAGGGTAAGGCAAGGGTGAGGCAGAGTGTGACGGATTGGTTACGGCGCACAATGAGGTAAGAGTGAAGCAAACTGAGGCAGGGCTAAGGCAGGGTAAGGCAGGGGTGACACAGAGCAAGGCAGGGCTGAGGCAGAGTAAAGCAGGAGTGAGGCACCGCAAGGCAAGGGTGAAGTGTATTGGTTACGACGCAATCTATGAGGCAGGAGTGAGGCAGGGCGAGGCACGAGTGAGCAGGGTTAGGCAGAGTGAGGCAAGGGTGAGGCAGGCTGGTTAAGGCACGCAATATATGAGCCGGGGTGTGTGACGCTCAATTCGGCGGAGCGAGACAAGATGCACGGGAATAAACTGAAGCATTTTTCCCTTCACTCCCCCGATATCATCCCCAAATTTCCCTTCCTCCCTGATATCATCCCCAAATTTCCCTTCCTCCCTGATATCGCCCCCCAAATTTCCCTTCCTCCCTGATATCATCCCCAAATTTCCCTTCCTCCCTGATATCATCCCCAAATTTCCCTTCCTCCCTGATATCATCCTCAAATTTCCCTTCCTCCCTGATATCATCCTCAAATTTCCCTTCCTCCCTGATATCATCCCCAAATTTCCCTTCCTCCCTGATATCATCCCCTAAATTCCCCTTCCTCCCTGATACCATCTCCAAAATTTCCCTATCACCAGCAAAAACTACCCAAAAAATCAGATCTGAAATTTAGACTACCGTAGGAATCTCACCGAAAAATTTCCCTTCCCTCTCAAAATCTTTACTAAAATTTTCCTCCTATTCCCCCGATATCCCTATGAAAATTTCCCTGTGTTCAAAATCGCCCCTGAAATTTTACGTATTTCACGTAGAGTCTCACCTGAAATTTTCCTAATATTTCACCTTCTCACCTGAAAATTTCCTAATATTTCACTAAGTCTCACCTGAAATTTTCTTAGTACTGTATTTCGCCTGACGTCTCACCTGAAATTTTCCTAATATTTCACCTACTCTCACCTGAAATTTTCCTAATACTTCACCTTGTCACACCTAAAAATTTCCTTTATTTCACCTGGTTTCACCTAAAATTTTCCTAATAATTCACCTCGTCACACCTAAAAATTTCCTTTATTTCACCTAAAGCTTCACCTAAAATTTTCCTTATGTTTCACCAAGTCTTACCTGAAAATTTCCAAGTATTTCACCTAAATCCTTAAATGAACTTTTCCTATACCTGTCCTACCTGAAGTGTTCCTAATATTTCACCTAAAGTCTAAGTCGTCTATTCCAGCACCGTCACACGATTTTCCTCAGCTCAGAGTGCGTTATAGGAGCTGTGTTAAAGAGAGAGAGAGAGAGAGAGAGAGAGAGAGAGAGTGCGTGTGGGTAAAAACATGCGTGCAAACAACCCACAGTATCAGAGCTAAGTGAAAAAACTGTGTGTGTGTGTGTGTGTGTGTGTGTTTCAGTGTATGATTAAGCATGTGTACGTATGTATGTTTTAAGTGTGTATGTCTTGAGAATGTGTACGAATATTCAGGCTTTCGTATACGTGTGTGTGTGTGTGTGTGTGTGTGTGTGTGTGTGTGTGTGTGTGTGTGTGTGTGTGTGTGTGTTTTCTTATGTACGTGTATGGGAATGTGCTTGAGGGCGCCTGCGAGCAATCACGTGCGCACGAGAACTTTCAATTGGCAGTGGCGAATCGTACCTCTGTTTTGATGATGCTTGCGTGTTTGTGATGGCTTTAATCTGTGTGCCTGCCCCGTGTTTGGCTCAAGGAGGTGTGTGTGTGTGTGTGTGTGTGTGTGTGTGTGTGTGTGTGTGTGTGTGTGTGTGTGTGTGTGTGTGTGTGTGTGCTTGAGTGTGTGCGTGCATGTATACAGAGTCAAAAGTGGAGGGTCGGCAATCAGTGAGCAATTTCTCGGGTAGTGGGCAGGGCGGTGCTGGAAGACTGACCCCACACCCTCACCCACCCCCACCCCTCCACACCCTCACCCACCACCCGTCCCTTCTCCCCTCCCTCACCCACGCCCAAACTGACTTCCCTCTCCCTCCTATCCCCCTCCCTCCATCCCTCCCCCCATCCTGGCGTACTCCCCCACTCCCCCTCCTACCAACCCCGCCCTCATTACCATCCTTCTTAATCCCTTCAGCCCGAGGACGCTATCTGTAATTTATTCGCCTGCCCCCTCTCTCTCTCTCTCTCTCCCTCTCTCCCTCAAAGTTTTAAAATATTGTTCTTCTATCATTACACTCAAGATCTGTTCCCCCCCCTTTCTCTCTCTCTTCCTTCTCTCTCCCTCTCTCTCTCTTTCTCTCTCTCTCTCTCTCTCTCTCTCTCTCAAATAGAATAAGCAAACGGCCCGGGGAGTGGCAACTCGTGTGCAATTGAATGTTGATAAATGCCAGGCTCTGCAAACTGGCAACCTCAGAAAGAAACATAACACTGGAAAGCTGGGGTACCGAACCAAACCCATGCCACGTTTCAGAGAGAGAGAGAGAGAGAGAGAGGACAAGGTGGTTCGAAAATTGCGTCCCTCTCACTCACGAAGAGGCGTTCTGTGTATTGTGGCAACGGCTCAGTCTGCTGGTGAGGGAGTGTAGACATTTCGGCCTCATAAAATTACTAAAAAATAATAAATACAGGCAATGGATGTAAAAACCAGACACCGTATATTATGAAGAAGATTACAAAAAAGAGAAAAAAAAAAAGGGGGGGGGGAAGACTGCTAGTGAGCCGTCCACAGAAAACGAGAGCATTGGCCAGCTGAGACGCAAGGGTGAGCAATATTTGGACTATCCTCTTCATACTTACTGAATTTCACATAGCATGAAATTTTGGGGATGAAGCTGGGAGTTTTGAAGGCTTGGGTGAGAGAATTAATAGAGACCGTTCATTTTCGCTAGGCATTTTAAAGACAGTTCTATTTTTCTGTTGTATTTTTCTTTTCCCTGAGAGTTATCGTCAATTCTTATGATATTGTGAAACTGAGTAAGATTGGGATTATTATTATTATTATTATTATTATTACGGTACTCTCTCTCTCTCTCTCTCCCCTCCCCTCACTGGTGTCAGGGTGAGTTAAAACTGATCCAAACTGAGCTAGGTCACCGATTTATGGTCCCACTTTAATTTCTCGCCGTGTGTGTGTGTGTGTGTGTGTGTGTGTGTGTGTGTGTGTGTGTGTGTGTGTGTGTGTGTGTGTGTGTGTGCGTTTGATGAGATAAAGGAACATTCATTTTAAAGTTAATGCCAAACTGTGATAATGGAATTGATTTTTTTTTTTTGGAGGGGGAGGGCATTTAACGTAACAATGTCCTTTTTTTATGGATGCAATGAGGAGTGGAAGAGGTTAAGGGTGGAGTTATGACCACAGGAGTGGATAGGGTTAGACTGGGTGGAGTTATCAGCGTAGGAGTGGATAGAGTTAGAGAGGGTGGAGTTATGACCATAGGACTGGATAGGGTCAAACAGGGTGGAGTTAGCAGCATAGGAGTGGATAGGGTTAGACAGGGTGGAGTTAGCAGCATAGGAGTGGATAGGGTTAGACAGGGTGGAGTTAGCAGCATAGGAGTGGATAGGGTTAGACAGGGTGGAGTTAGCAGCATAGGAGTGGATAGGGTTTGACAGGGTGGAGTTAGCAGCATAGGAGTGGATAGGGTCAAACAGGGTGGAGTTAGCAGCATAGGAGTGGATAGGGTCAAACAGGGTGGAGTTAGCAGCATAGGAGTGGATAGGGTTAGACAGGGTGGAGGTAGCAGCAGAGAAGTGGATAGGGTTAGACAGGTGGAGTTAGCAGCACATGAGTGGACAGGGCTAGGTGTACAGGCAAGGTCATTGATGAACAGGAGGAAGAGAGTTGGTGATAGGAAAAAACCCTGAGGAACAGCAATATTGACAGATGTAAGAGTGGCTATCTACAACTAGAGAGAGAGAGAGAGAGAGAGAGAGAGAGAGAGAGAAACTGTACAAACTTTTAAGATGTCTAGTTCAACAGCCAAGTTTTATGACGATGACCAAGAATGAGATGAATTTAAGAGGTTGTACTGGAACGTCTTGAAGAATCTTATACAGGCGGGCAAAAAAGTTGTTAAAATAAAATATACAGCAGTCAGTAAGAGTACGTCGACACTTCAGAAACGTGCTACAGGTGTGGTCAGGAACGTCGCTTCTGTTTCAAGACGAAGGATTATGAAACACTTCCACATTACACTAAAAAATCAACTGTTTTCCAAAGAGCGCATCACTGGGTTTCACAAGTTATCGTTCACTGTCTTGTTATTTATGGTATTGAGGTGGGGCGATATTAGTGTTCAAAATAGTACATGAACTGTTTTTAAGTACCAGTAATTTAAAGTACAGAACAAACGAGTATAAGAAGGAAATGTACGTGATCTCGCTCGGGAGGAAGGTGTAACATGGAAGAAAGGACTCAGTGATGGTTGAAGATTGTCCACAAATTTTTGCCCATGCCTGTACTTCCATATTTTGCTTTTTGGGTATGGATTAAGAAAAATAAAAAAGGAAATTAATGACAATAAATGTACAGGAAGATGGCTAGAGGGTTAGGAGCGATCACCTTCTCTGAGATGGGGTGAAAGAGCGCCAACTTCCGGCATGACAGGGGGATGCTACTTGACAGACAGAGGCGTAGGAGTTCAGGTAGGCAAGAGGTCAGAGAGAAAGTACAGTTTTTTGAAGCTACGGCCGCTCTCTCTCTCTCTCGCTCTCTCTCTCTCTCCCTGACAGAACTAGGTCACTCAAGGCTCGAATATAATTAAGTCGTGATGGCGTGAAATTCTGAGCCCTACTTATGAATCTCCTTGGTTACCAGTCAAATCTACCCTCGAATGAAACTACACCTGACCATCAAATAAGCTGAAAAGGGATTACGGATTTTTTAGGCTGGGTAGCATGGGCGTGGAGAAGGGAGGGGAGGGGGCCAAGAACACGAAAAAAAAAATGTTAATACGATTTTTCTTTCATATACTTTTCTAGGCAGGTAAAAAAATTCAGGTGTTTCAAAAGGGTTAAGGAAAAAGATTTTAGGTGAGTGGAGAAAAGAGAAGAGGTTGTACTGCGTTATGTGGCTGATGTAAGTCTGAATTATTCTCTCTCTCTCTCTCTCTCTCTCTCTCTCTCTCTCTTACACACACACACACACACACACATACACAATTCTCTCTCTCTTTCTCAACACACACACACACACACACACACACACAATTTTTTTCTCGTACACACACACACACACACACACACACACACACAATTTTTTTCTCGTACACACACACACACACACACACACACACACACACACACACACACATTCTATTAACCATGATTTGTACCTCAAAATTAATTAGACACTAAAATCAACCTTACTCAAAATCCCCAAAATATCCTGTTAAAAAAAGAAAAAAACAGTCTTGTGTTACCTGTGTGAGAATTCAGGATTAACTTACCTGAGAAAAAAAGAAAGAAAGAAAGAAAATAAAGTCAAGCCACAATTTTCACGTCCCTAAAAAAACAATTGGGAGTGAGACCGCAAGGGCAAGATTACGGAGGGTGAGGAATATAACGTCGCCGAGGTATTGTTTTAAGCGGGCGGAAAGGGGGTACTTTTGTCACGCCATCGGCACATTGTTTACGGTGCGGAATGGGGGTAGGTATTTCACAGACGGGGTAGTTATATCACGGGTTGGTAAAGGGGGTAATTTTATCATCGTTGGGGAAAGAAAGCAGTTATATCACGGGCTGGGGAAAGGGGGTTGTTATATTACGGGCTGGGGAGTGACTGACAAGGAATATACCCGAAAAACATTATCAAATACATGGGTGGGGCTTGAGGTGGTTTTATCACGTGTTGGGGAAAAGGGGGGTACTTTTAACACATGCTGGGGAAGGAATGGCTTTTTATCACAGGTGGGGAAGAAATGGGGTAGAGTTATCACAGGCAGGGGAAGGAGAGGGTAGTTATGTGCTGGGGAAGAAAGGAGGTAGATTTATCACGCACTGGGGAAGGGAGGAGGTAGTTTTAACACAGGAGGGGGAAGGAGAGGGTAGTTTTATCACGGTCCCCTTGCCCTCAGAGCCTATATAAATAAGCGGGCCGGCACACCCCCTCTTTAGTGTCTCTTTGGTCTGGTCGAAGGTGGTCATTACCGCTTGTTCATTATATAATTCAGGAGGGTGCCTGGCTGACAAATGTTCCATAATCAACTATAATGTTACCCGCGGGAAGGATGGGATGGGCCAGGATGAAGGCAAGGGATGGGAGACGATGAAGGGTAGGATGGGAGACGATGAAGGGAAGGATGGGAGACAATGAAGGGAAGGGATGGGAGGCGATGAAGGGAAGGGATGGGAGACGATGAAGGGAAGGGATGGGAGACGATGAAGGGAAGGATGGGAGACGATGAAGGGAAGGATGGGAGACGATGAAGGGAAGGGATGGGAGACGATGAAGGGAAGGGATGGGAGACGATGAAGGGAAGGATGGGAGACAATGAAGGGAAGGGATGGGAGACAATGAAGGGAAGGGATGGGAGACGATGAAGGGAGGGATGGGAGACGATGAAGGGAAGGATGGGAGACAATGAAGGGA
Source organism: Coenobita brevimanus (assembly GCF_032717465.1). Classification (NCBI taxonomy): domain Eukaryota; kingdom Metazoa; phylum Arthropoda; class Malacostraca; order Decapoda; family Coenobitidae; genus Coenobita; species Coenobita brevimanus. Next base: position 23,723,386 of record NC_137040.1, on the reverse strand, counting down.
AGGGATGGGAGGCGATGAAGGGAAGGGATGGGAGACGATGAAGGGAGGGATGGGAGACGATGAAGGGAAGGATGGGAGACGATGAAGGGAGGGATGGGAGACGATGAAGGGAAGGGATGGGAGACGATGAAGGGAGGGATGGGAGACGATGAAGGGAAGGATGGGAGACGAAGGGATGGTAAACAAAGAATGGAAGGGAAGGAATGGAACTTGATATGAAGGACTTGAGGAGAATGAATAAATGGAATAGGAGAAGGTGTTGGGAAAGGATGGGATGAATGGAAGAGGTGAAAGGAAGGGACGAGGTGGGGGATGAAGGGACGGAATGGGATAGGAGAGGGTTACAGAAATTGATAGGAAGAGAGGGGATGAATGGAAGCGAAGGAAGGGGTGGGCGAGGACGAAAAAGGATAGGATGGGAGAGGGCGACTCAAGGGAAGGAAAGGGAAATAAGGAAAATCTTCACCATCACCCAACTACACTACGATCAACGCCGCCTACACTCATCTACACCCACTAGGTCACTTCCTACACCTATTCACACACACACACACACACACACACACACACACACACACACACATCCATGTACACCCACCCACAACTATTCACACCCGCCTGCACTCACCTAAAACCATCCAAACCCATCTACACACATCCACACGCATGTACACCCACTTACAGCCACCTACTCCCACTCACCAACACTTAAACCCATCCACACCCTCCTCCACCCATCCACAACCATCTATACCCACTTACAATCAACCACACCCATTCACACCCGCCTACACCCATCCACACTCCCCCACATTCAACCATACCCATTCAAACCCATTTACAACCACCGACACCCACCTATACCCACCCATACCCTCCTTAACCAATCTATCCACACCCATCCACACCCACCTACACCCATCCACACTCATCTACACCTACCAAAACTCGTCCACACCCAACTCTGAGCGTCATAAGTGTGCTGGATCGATACACTGACTCATACCTTCTGCTTTTGCTACCCCCTTATCAATTCTCTCTCTCTCTCTCTCTCTCTCTCTCTCTCTTCTCTCTCTCTCGTCTCATTTCTTCCCACCTTTTCTCCTTTCTTCTCTTTATTCTCTCTATTAACTTCATCTCTTATGGCTTCCTCTATCTCAATTTCCCCTTTATTTTCTTTACTTCCACTCATTTCTTCCTACTTCCTCCTCTTTTATTAATTCCCTCATGGCTGGAACTACTCTAATTCCCGCTAATGCCAGACGATTTTATTCAGCTGAGTCAATGCTGGTACCGCCAACCCCTTCATGCCCTGGACAACTCTTGTAATTTAATCTAACACTTCCTTGTCTGTCATTGTATGCTGACAGAAAAGATAGATTGATAAATAGATGAATAAATAGACAGACAGATAAAGATATAGAGAGACAGGTTGGTAGATGGATTGATGGGTAGGTAGGTAGGCAGAGAGAGAGAGAGAGAGAGAGAGAGAGAGAGGAGGGGGGGGGAGATTGGATGGGGTTCAAATGAAGATAAAGATGGGTGACTATGATAAAATATGGTCCCACTTAAAATACTACTCACCCCCAGAGAGCAATATGTACATGCAATATTGCTTAAGTAATATAAACAACAGCACGGCCTCGCTTCGGCAGGGGAGGGGAGGAAATGGGTAAGCAAGGGAAGGTAGGGTAGGAGAGGGGATGGGGAGGAAAGGGAAAGGTAAGGTAGGATACGAGAGGGGAAGGTTGGACCGGATAAGAGAGGAGAGGATTGGACTGGGTTGGTTTAGGTAGGGTAGGGTAGGGTACGGTAGGGTAGGATACGGTAGGGTAGAATAAGGTAGGGTATGGCAGGGTATGTTGGGTAGGGTAGGGTAGGGTAGTGTAGGGTAGGGTAAGGTAGGGCAGGGCAGGGCAGGGCAGGGCAGGGTACATAAACACGGCCTATAGCGATATTTATACGCTGGGACAAGAATATTCAACCTAAGACCTTACCTACATGCGAAAAAAAACAGAAAAATAAAAAGCCTCTCCCAGCCCACCACTCCCTCCGGTAAGAGAGGCGGCAGGAAAAAGACAGAAGGACATCATAGTTATTTGAAAGAACTAGGCTGAAAATTTTGATCTGACGGGCAGCAAAGGAGGCATGAATTATTTTTATGCATACTCAATAACTGTGAGAAAGAAGAAAGAGTATATCTATAATTAGAGTACATCTATTATTAAACTAGCGTGCAGCAGTCTATCTTTCCCACTGTCTATGACCTTCAGTGTTTTATGTATACTGTGTCCTGGTGTCCAAATTTAAATAGGTTTTCAATTTTGCTTTGTTTCTTTGTTGTATTTTCTTTATAATGGACGACGTGCAGACTGTTAGGTTTCTCTCTCTCTCTCTCTCTCTCTCTCTCTCTCTCTCTCTACTGCACTGAAAAAAATAATCTTCGAAAAGGTTTAGTTGCAAAATTATCAGCACAATAATTTCAAACCTTCAGCATCGAAAATACTACCCAGCCAGATATCAACTAAATAAATGCGTTCAGCCAGAAAAAGTTGATTCTTGTGGCTACCTTCATGGGTGTGTTTTGCCCTCAGGTGTATTATTATAAGTCCTAATCCCCCCTCAAAAAATAAACAAATAAATAATAATAAAAATAATTGTATATTCCAGTCGTATAAAAAGGCTAACTGTGCTTGGTTCTAAGTAGCGTAAGATAGAAAACCACTATTACTTATGAAAATTATAAGTACTAAATTACAAGTAACAATATAGACAAAATGGTTCACTTTTTCCCCCTCCCTTCCACCCCACCACCTATCGCTACCCCCCCTCCCTCCCCTTCTTCCCTCTCCCTCCCGACCCGAGAGAGAGAGAGAGAGAGAGAGAGAGAGAGAGAGAGCATAATCTGAGAGTGAAATTAAAACATTCTGGTGCACTCCGGGATTATGCTCACAAAGCCTCTCTTCCATTACCTCCCTTTGGCCGGCGGGGGGAGGGGGAGGGGGAGAGGGAGGGGTACGGGAGGGAGAGAGGGAGGGGGAGGGAGGGGAAAGATGATAAAAGGGATGCGAAGGAAAGAGGAGGATGGGTAGAGAAAAGATGAGAGGGAAGAGAAGGGAAAAGGATGTGTGTGTGTGTGTGTGTGTGAGAGAGAGAGAGAGAGAGAGAGAGAGAGAGAGAGAGAGAGAGAGAGAGAGAGAATATAAATACAAGAAAACAGTACGATTAAAACAGGTCGATTAACAGAAAATCGGGATATGTTTTATTTTTCTTACTCACAAACTAAAATAAATAAATAAATAAATCTTAAATAGGTGAAAAATTATCAAGGAGCAAATCTGTTTTCAGGAGGAAGGGCGAGGAAGGCCGAGAGCAAATATTTCTCCTCTCTCGTAATTCCTACAAATAATAAGAGTAATAGTGAAGATGATAATAATAAATATAATAATAGTATGTGATAGTAGTAGTAGTAGTAGTAGTAATGGTAGTAGTAGTAGTAGTAGTAGTAATAATAATAATAATAGTAGTAGTAGTAGTAGTAGTAGTAGTAGTAGTAGTAATAATAATAATAGTAGTAGTAGTAGTAGTAGTAGTAGTAATAATAATAATAATAATAATAATAATAATAATAATAATAATAATAATAATAATAATGGTGATAATAATAATAATAATAATAATAATAATATTGGATAATAATAATAATGGATAATAATAATAATGATAATAATAATAATGGTAATAATAATAATAATAATAATAATAATAATAATAATAGTATGACAGAGGATCGAAGGTAAATCCGTCTTCATAATCCATCATTAAATCATTCCTGTCTACCTACTGAGGATTTTTATTTTTTAACCCTTTCAACCCGGCGACACACACACAAAAAAAAATACACCTTTTTTGTCCATCTATATGAGTCAAAATGGCGGACGAAATTGAAAGTAGTCTCCATATATTACTTTTTCCTGTGTCTGTCTGTTATATCATCTCGTAGGAATTATATACAGCTGCAAGTCACGAAGAAGTGCTACGGGAAGGATGCAGACTCGAAATGATCTTTGACCTTATTCTCGTCGGGTAAGGAGACTCCCTGACACCTCTTCCTTAGCGATTTATTTTTCAAACGACTCATTAATATCCCATGGTTTGCCTCTAACGTCTTAAGTATCGATATAAATTGCATAAGTAACACAGAAGAATATAGCAACGGAGTAGAATTAGAAATAAATCGGTAAGGAAAAGGTGTTAGTAAGCTTTCTAACCCTAATAATAAATCGGTAAGGGAAAGGTGTTAGTAAGCTTCCTAACAGTAATAATAAATCGGTAAGGAAAAAATGTTAGTAACCTTTCTAACCGTACAAATAAATCGGTAAGGGAAAGGTGTTAATAAGCTTCCTAACCCTAATAATAAATCGGTACGGGAAAGGTGTTAGTAAGCTTCCTGACCCTAATATTAAATCGGTACGGGAAAGGTGTTAGTAAGCTTCCTAACCCCAATAATAAATCGGTAGGGAAAAGGTGTTCAGAAGCTTCCTAATCGCACTAGCATACTTCCCTTTGCACCAGGAAGAAAAACAGGAACAGAAGCACCGCCCACTGAGGAAAAATCACCTGTGTAAAGGTATTTTTGATCGCGTGTATTTTCCATTATTTTCCTCCTGTCTTCATTCAATTTCCCTCAGCCTAATTTATTTTTTTTTTTTTTGAGTTAGAATTTAGATACAGGTTCATTAACCCCTCCAGCACGAGCGATCTTTCCTAAGCAAAGGAGGACGGAAGAGGAAGATAACAAGGAATATAAAAGAAGTGGTTAAAACGACTTAGCAGCGTTCTCTCAGCGACTTATTCTGAAAACTCCTCTAACGTCTCCTGCATAAAGCCTCTGAGCCACTTTAACGCTTCCAATGCACCTCGCCACACTTCCTGCCTTTCTTGTGACTATAAATTTTCTTAAGTAAAGTTTCCTAGGTAACTTTTCTTAAGTAAATGTTCTTAAGTAAAATTTCTCACGGGGATTTTTATAATCTACTCTCTGCCTTTCTTGTCTATAAATTTTCTTACATTTTCTTAATCTATTCCCTGCCTTTCTTCCAAGCATAAATCTTCTTCATCTACTCTTTGCCTTTCTTGTGTATAAATTTTCATAAGTAAATTTTCTTAATCTTTTCTTGAATGTAAATTTTCTTAAGCAAATTTTCTTCTTCTACTCCCTGCCTTTCTTGAGTATAAATTTTCTTAAGTCAATTTTCTTCATTTACTGTCTTTCTTGTGTATAAATTTTCCTATGTCAGTTTTCTTAATCTACTCCCTGCCTTTCTGGTGAGAATAATTTTCCTTAATCTACTCTCTACCTTTAAGTAAAAATTTCCTTAATTTACCCTCTGCCTTTGAGTATATTATTTCTTTAATCTACTCTCTACCTTTTTCTGTAGGTAAAAATTGTCTTAATCTACCCTCTGCCTTTCTTTGCGTACGTTTTTTCTTCATCTGACCTCATAAGACAGGTTAATAATATTCTGAGTCATTTTTAAAAATCCAATTCTATTTAAAAAAAAAAAAATCCAAGAACGAATATCCAATCTTTTACGGACACAAAAATTTTAATGGACGGTCTGAATTGGTCCCCACTTTACACAAAATAAGGTTGTGATGTAACTTCGGGAATTCTAGTACTTATGCACCTTACCATAAAGCTTAGAATTCTACTATCTTGACATCGAACTCTACTACACTGCTGACTAAGATTTTTGCACCTAGCACCTTTTCCTAACCGATTTATTTTGCTTCATCTTACTGTTCTATTCTGTGTTATACGAATCCTTATAACATTGCCATACTCCGCATAAATGACGTACAAGAGGATATTAACTAGCCATATCCAAAAATAAATCGCTACGGAAGAGGTGTTAGACTCCTTACCTGACGAAAATACTGGCCTTAGATCCTTCCCACAAGCTATTTATCGATGTATAGTATTTAATTTTTGATCACCTATACTTGCAAAATTACCCACACTGAGAAAATTCACCTTTACCTGCTATTCTCCCCCATTTCCACCTTTACCTGCTATTCTCCCCCATTTCCACCTTTACCTGT
>NC_137040.1:23704781-23712281 GCF_032717465.1 Coenobita brevimanus | reverse complement strand
TCCCCTTCCTACATCTCCCCCTTCCTTCTCCCTCCCTCCCTCCTCTACTCTCCTTCTTATCCCTCCCCTTTTCTTCTCCCTCCCTCCCCTTCCCTCTCTCCGTCCTCTACTCTCCCTCTTACCCCTCCCCATTCTTCTCCCTCTCTCCCCTTCCCTCTCCCTTCCCTCCACTCTCCTTCTTATCCCTCCCCCTTCCCTCTCCCTCCCTCCCTCCCTCCTGTACTCTCCTTCCTTCCCCTCTCCCTTCCTTCCTTCTCCCTCCCTCCCTCCCTACTCTTCTCTCCTTACCCTTCTCCTTTTCCTCCCTCCCTCCCCTACTTTCCTTCCTACCCCTCCCCCTTTCTTCTCCCTCCCTCCCCTTCCCTCCCCAGCGTCTATCAAACTCCAGTATTGACTCCCTCAATCCCTCCCTGCGGCGTGGGGGATTCAGACACGGATTTCGCCTGACAATACTGAGGTAAAGGACTGCCGGGGGGAGGGGAGGGGATGGGAGGGGAGGGGAGGGGAGGGGAGGGGAGAGAGAGAGAGAGAGAGAGAGAGGGAGGGGAGGGGAGGGGAGGGGAGGGGAGGGGAGGGGGAAGGGAGGGGAGGGGAGGGGAGGGGGAAGGGAGGGGAGGGGCAAGGGAAAGAGAGGGAGGGAGGGAGGGGAGGGGAGGGGCAAGGGAGAGAGAGAGAGGGAGGGAGGGGAGGGGAGAGAGGGAGTGGGGCAAAGAAATAGAGGGTGAGTGGGGGGGTGAAGAGTAAGGGAAGGGGAGAGTGGGAGTGTAAAGGAAGGAGAAAGGGAGAGTGGGGGAAGGCAGAAAGGGAGAGTGGGGGAGGGGAGAGAGTGGAGAAAGGGAGAGTGGGGGAGTGGAGAGAGTGGGGGAGGGGAGAGAGTGGAGAAAGGGAGAGTGGGGGAGGGGAGAGAGGGAGAGTGGCGGAGGGGAAAGAGGGAGAATGGGGGAGGAGAGAAAAGGATTGTGGGGGGAGAGGAGAGGGAGAGTGGGGGAGGAGAGAAAGGGTGAGTGGAGGGGTGGAGAGAGGGAGATTGGGGGAGGAGAGAGAGGAAGAGTGGAGAGAGGGAGTGTGGGGGAGGAGAGAGAGAGAGGGAGACAGGAATGAGGGTGAGTGGGGGAGGAGAGAGAAGGAGGAGAGAGGAGGAGAGAAAGGGAGTGGAGAGAGGGGGAGGATGTACATGGAGGGGATGTGGGAGGGAGGAGGGAGGTGACAGGAGAGGGGGGGCGGAGGGGGCAGGCATTAGAAGGAAGGAAGGAAGGAAGGACAGAAAGAAGGAAGGAAGGAAGGACGGAAAGAAGGAAGGAAGGAAGGAAGGACGGAAAGAAGGAAGGAAGGAAGGAAGGAAGGACGGAAGGAGGGATGGATGGATGGATGGATGGATGGATGGATTGAAGATGAAGTGGTGATGACAGTGAAAGAAATGACCCCAGACAGGAAGTGGATCAGGAAATGAGAGAATCCACTAACATAGAAACCAAAATAGAAAACTTCTTAAATCTTTCCTTTTAGTGAGGATGTTTTTGGCGATTTAACTTAGACGCTGTAACCACCATCTCTCTCTCTCTCTCTCTCTCTCTCTCACACACACACACACACACACACACACAACAACAACAACAATCTAATGAGCGAGAAGACCCACACCAGCCCAATAAAATAAATACCAATGAATTATTATTTTTTTCTCATAACTCTACCATTCTCAAAGAAAAAAAAAATTCCATCGGAGTAAATAATGAAAAAACTGGTCAATATTCCTTCTAAATACCCACCAATGCCAATTACCAAACAATTTCCGACTCAGAATGAATAATAATAATAATAATAATAATAATAATAGGGTGCTTAGTATAGAAAACTCCCTTGACTTGTGTTTTGCGGGGACGGCTCAGTCTGCTGGTGTGGGCAGCAAACATTTAAGTTACCCCATGACATCAGCAATCAACCATGAAATTCTTAGACACACACACTCACACACACACACACACACACACACACACACACACACACACACAGACTAATGCTAAGAGCCGTCCCTGCACCACAAAAGAATCAGCCAAGGAAGAGAGGAGGAAGGTGTAATATCTGGACCTCCCTACGTCATACCCAGGTGTGTCTAGTGTGTAAAATTATGACTATGTTTAATTACCTGTCTGGAGGAGTGAAGCCCACCTGTAGGATAGAGAGAAAATCAATTAGTTATACTGTATATTCATGTAGTCACCTTCAAAATCTATTCAAATATACACAAAACTATATATTGCATTGGTATATCGGTATACGAAGATTTACATACAACATACATACAGACAGATAGATAGATAGATAGACAGACAGATAGACAGACAGACAGACAGACAGACAGATAGATAGACAGACAGATAGATAGACAGACAGATAGATAGACGGACAGAGATAGACAGAGATTGATATGCAAACACAAAAGCAAACAAAACAGGCATGAGACACACGAGCAAACAAGAGTGGAAGCACAAGCAAACAGAAGGAAAACATAAGCAACTCACAGCCACCACCAAACACCACTAAAACAAACAAGACACAAAAAGCAAACAAGATACAGAGTGCAAACAATAAAACACACAAATCAGGAGTGAAAATATAAGCACTTGACAACTAACGCAATCAAATCCTATCCAATCCAACCCGACCTAACCTAACCTAGCCTAGCCTAACCTAACCTAACCTAGCCAAGCCTAGGCTGGCCAAGCCTAACCTAACCTAACCTAACCCAACCCAACCTAACCTATGCTAACCCAACCCAACCCAACCCAATCCTAACCTAACCAAACCTAACCAAACCAAACCTAAACCTAACCTAACCTAATCTAACCTAACCCAACCCAACCTATGCTAACCCAACCCAACCCAACCCAATCCTAACCTAACCTAACCTATCCTAACCTATCCTAACCTAAACCTAACCTAACAACCTAACCTAACCTAACCCAACCCAACCTAACCCAACCCAACTCAACCCAATCCCACTCAGCTTAACTAACCCCAAATCTACCTAAATCTCGCCTAACCCAATCCTGCCAAAATTAAACCACCTCAGTCAAACCTTCCCTAACCCAGTCTAACCTCATCTAACTCACACAAACCTAACCTAATCTAACTATCCCGACCTACATCCTTCTTCCTGGCATCGCTAATAATATCTAACTCGCCTCTGCCTCCGCCGCCTCCTAAACAACAACAAAGTTACGTAATTTAATCAGAAGCTCCTTTTGCTGCCCCGGAAAATTACCCTCTAAGTCCTAAAACAAATATCATGGGCGGCAGCGGGAAGTTGTTAGGCGAGGGAAGGGGAGAGATGAAGGAAGAGATGGAATGGAGAATGATGGAGAAGAATATGAGGATGGAAGGGATGGTGAAGAAAAAAGGAGGAGGAGGAGGAGGAGGAGAGACAAAAAAGACGACGAAGGAGAACAAGGAAGAGGAGAGATAATGGCATGAAGAGGGAGGAGGAAGAAGAAAGAGATGGACAGGAAGATGAAAAAAATGTGAAAACGAGGAAACAAAATATGAAAGTGAAGAAGACTAGTAAAGAAAGGAAGATACTGAAGATAAAGAAATACACAACGAAGTAAAGACAGACTGGAGGAAAGTGAGGAGTGAAAGTGAGAAGAGATGAGTGTGGAAATGAGATGCAATAAGGAAGAATTATGGGGAAAATGAGACGAGTGAAGATAAAGAAAGTAATAAAATGAATGACTGAGTGAATGTGAGTGAAGATGAACGTGAAAATGAAACGATATGAATAATGGCAAAGTGAAAATGGGGACTGAAAATGAAGTGAGGGGAGTGAATGTGAAAGAATGAGAGGAGGAAGAAAGGCGTGAAAGTGAGAGAGAGAGAGAGAGAGAGAGAGAGAGAGAGAGAGAGAGAGAGAGAGAGAGAGAGAGAGAGAGAGAGAGAGAGAGAGAGAGAGAGAGAGAGAGAGAGAGAGAGAGGAGTGAACGTGAGACGAAGTGTGGAGTGAAACTGAGAATAAGAGAAAGAGAGGTGTGAAAGAGAGAGAGGAGGAAGTGAGTAATGAAAGTGGGAGAGAGAGGAGTGAAATTGCGAGAGAGGGGAGAAAGTGAGGAGGGAAAGTGACAGAAAGAGAGCAGGAAGAGGTGAGAAAAAGTGAGGAGAAAGAGGAGTGAAAATGTGAAAGAGAGGAGGAAGTGAGACATAAGGGTCAGAACTCCTCACTCCATAAATCCCCTTATCACCCTTAGTATCAGCCGATCTCGCCATTCCCGCCCCCTCTACTACCCTCCAATTATAGAGCTAGTTCTCTCTCTCTCTCCCTCTCTCTCTCAGAAATAAGGCAGGAGGGACAGGAGGGTGTAGGTGAGCCTTCTGATTTCTTAATATATCCTTTTATTAGTCTCATAAAAAGGATACCATAGTAAGTCAACCCTCTCTTTAAAAAATAAGGTCTGTGTGCTCCCTATCCTCTGTCTATCCAACTATCTATCCTCTACATTGCCTGGGTCAGTTACACATTCTTTAACCCTCCCCCCCTAACTACTTGACAGCTGAATAAAATCGTCTGTAGCAATATAGAGAAAATGATGCCTTTTTCTTACTTCCCTCTCTTTACTCCTTTCCTTCCTTTCATCCTGTGTTCCTTCTTTCCTTCCCTCTATTCTCTCCTTCCTTCCTTCCCTCCTTTCTATCCTTCCTTCCTGTGTTCCTTCTTTCCTTACATCTTTCACATCTCGCTCCCTTGTTTCTTCTCTCCTCTTCTCTCTCCTTCGTATCTTCCATTCTTTCTTCTTCCCTACTTCATTCCTTTCCTTCCCTTCTACTCTTCCTCAGTCCTATCTTCCTTATATTTTTCCCCGTCTAGTTCTTAAATGCTCTTACCCATTTCCCGTCACTTCTTCCTTCATTGCCTCTTTTCTTCCTTTGTTCCCTTTTTTATATTTAGTCTCCCTTATGACTACCTTCCTTTCCATTTTCGGTCCTTTCTTCCTTTCCTTCCCTTCCCATCCTTCCTTATGTTTTTTCCTTTTCCTTCCTTCCTTCATCCCTTCTTCCCTCTTTCCTCACTGGTGCTTTTCTTCCTTCCATCCATCATATTTATTCCTTCTTTCCCTCCTTCCTCCCTTGCCTTTCCTCTCCGTTCCTTTCTTTTTTCTTTCTGTCTTCATTCCGCCTTCCCTCTCCTCCTTCTTTCCTTTCTACCTTCCTCCTTCCCCCTTCTTCTCTTCCTTCCTTCCTCCTTCCCTCCATCCTTCCTTGGTCATGAGTTTCTCTCTTTGACACCCTTAACTCACTTTCCTTCTTCCAGACAGGAGTGGATAACCTGATATTCTCTCTCTCTCTCTCTCTCTCTCTCTCTCTCTCTCTCTCTCTCTAGGCAGGAGGAAATTATAGCTACACAATAAATACACAATCAAACAAACACAGATACAGACCTACAGATCCAAACAGAGATATACATAAACGTAGATACACAAATATACAGACAGACGTAGAAAGACAGACAAATAGACAGATGGACAGACAGACGGCAGAGCACATCTAAAATTATGTTTATATTATTCTTGCATCAAAAATCAGTCCCAGCCCTTGACTCACTTAGATATCCATTTTCTTAATTTGATGTTGTTATGAACATTTAATATACTCGTATGTCTGTGTATTTGTTTTTCTGTGTATTTCTGCGTATTCCTGTGTGTATTTCCGTGTATGTCTGTTTATAAGTGTGTATTTATGTGTATTTATGTGTGTCTATTTCTGTGTGCGTATATCAGTGTATTTCTGTGTGTACTTGTGTATTTCTGTGTATCTCTTCTGTATGTATTTTTTAGCGTTATCGTTGTCGCACCTTCTCTACTGCCTTCTCCTAGCTTCCTCAAGACGATTTGATTCAGCTGAGAGAGAGAGAGAGAGAGAGAGAGAGAGAGAGAGAGAGAGAGAGAGAGAGAGAGAGAGACGCAGTAAGGAAAGAGGAGGCAACAAAGTGAGAAATAGGATGGCAATGGGGGAGGGGGGGAGGGACGGGGGTGAAGGAAATTGGGAGAAAAAGAGGTTGGAGAAAGACTGTGAATTTCTGGGATACTTCTTACACTGTCTCCAATACATCTTACTTTTATTTTCTTCTTACCTGTGTGTGTGTGTGTGAGAGAGAGAGAGAGAGAGAGAGAGAGAGAGAGAGAGAGAGAGAGAGAGAGAGAGAGAGAGAGAATGTCAAATGTAAGAAAACAGCCACAACAAGCGATAATAATGCAAATGAATCGTCTGGAAGCAAAAATAAATGCGAACTTTACTGAAAATAGTTCAAGAAGTTAGAAAAAAAAAATGCAATACCGTAAGGACGAATACGGGGAACACTGGACGATGGATTGTGGCACCAGACGACGGATTTTGGGATGAACGATGGATTTAGGGAACGGAGCATCTAGTCTAAACGCAAAGCCGAACGTATTAGGAAAAAAATGTTGATCGAAAATAAAAGATTACTCAGAAATGAACGAAATATGAAAAACTGAAGAAAGGGAATGATGGTTTTTTTTTTTTTTTTTTTAAATGTAAAAGAGGAAAAGGGAGGAAGAGAGGAGGGGAGACTGTGAAAAAGAGGGCTGATTTCAATAACACAAAGGTGGCATAAATGAACAGAGCACAGGTTAACAAAAAAAATATATGAAGAACAACAAGAACGGATAACAAAGCAAAAAAAAAAAAAAGCATGGAGAAAGGAAAAGGAAACAGGAAGCAGAAAATAAAGATAAAAATAATGAACGCAGAAGAAAAGGGGGGAAAGAAGACAAAGAAAATGAGTGATGGTACTGACAAAGACAAAGAAGAAAAACATAAGCCTGTTGAGGAAAAGACAGGTGAAAGAAAACAGAAAGGATGAAAAGATGAAAATACACAAATAATAAAGGTAACAGTGGAAGTAGATTTAATAAAGAAACAGGAGAAAACAGATGAAAAAGGAAAGAAGAGAGGAAGTGGACTATAAAGAAAACAGAGGAGAAGACGGAGGGAGGGGAGACTATGGAAATGAAGGTTGATATTGGACAAGGCAAAGTACATGAACACAAGTCAAGTGAGCCCTTCTGCCTTCTTTGGCTTCTTCCTTCCTTCCTTCCTTTTCTTCTTAATCTTCTTCTGTTACAATCCTTTTCCCCTCCCTCCTCCCTGTCTATTTTAATTTCTATATATCCTCTTCGCTAACTTCCCCCTTCCCCTTCTTCTCCCCCTCCCCCTATTTTTTCGTCTTCCAATTACCCCACCTCCTCCTCCTCCTCTCACTTCCTTTCTCGATTTCTACCCCTCCCGTTCCTCTCTGTCCCTTCTTCATTCTCCTTCCTCTTGGTCTCAATGATTAATACTCCTTCTCCTCTTCCTTCTTAACTCTTCTTTCACTTCTCCACCTCCTTCCACTTCCTCTTGTCTATATCCTCCTCCTCCACCTCTTCTTCTTCCTCCTCCTCCTCCACCTCTTCTTCTTCTTCTTCTCCTCCTCCTCCTCCTCCTCCT
>NC_137040.1:23697281-23699781 GCF_032717465.1 Coenobita brevimanus | reverse complement strand
ATGTGACTCCACAGGCTCCTCTTAAATAACTCATTTCCACGGCTCTCACTCTTGACTTGTGTCCTTCCAACAACGTCCAAGCTTCACTTCCGTACGTTAGAGTTGGTATCACAATACTGTCATGTAGTAACTTTTTCATTTCCATGCTCACTTCCCTGTTTCTTATCACTGCTTTCAAAGAACCAGCAACCTTTCTTCCCTGCTGTACCCTTTCAAGCACTTCACCCTCCAAACCTCCATCCTTACTCATCACACTACCCAAGTACTTAAACGTACTCACATTTTCCAATTCCTCACCATCCATTATTATTATTATTATTACTTCTGTTATTATTATTATTATTGTTATTATTATTGTTATTATTATTATTATTATTAGTAGTAGTAGTAGTAGTAGTAGTATTTTATTCCTATTCCTATTTTTTCTTCATTATTATTATTATTATTATTATTATTATTATTACTGCTACTACTACTGCTACTACTATTATTATTATTATTATTTATTTATTTATTTATATATGCATTTATTCTTTAGTGCTACCACCGTCCAATTATATCCATAAAGACATTTTTATACACACAGGGGTGGGATAAAGCCTTCACTACCACTTTCAATACAAAATAATTTTCCTAAGATAAATTAAAAGTAGCAAATATATCTATCTACCTGTATCTATCTATCTATCTATTTATCTATCAGGTATACACAATTCTCATGCCATATTTCACCTACTGCTAAAGACTGAATGTTTGCAGATTAATTTTCTATATATATATCAACATCATTTATTTTCCATGCCATTTTTGTCGTATCATTATGTTAATTATTTCTATCTATCTATTTATCTATCTATCTATTTACCTATCTATCTATATATCTATCGGCCTGTCTATCTACTTCTGCTGGGCTATCTGTTCTCCCTGGTATCTATCTTTGTATTCATCTGTGTGTATCTATCTATCTATCTATCTATCTATCAGCCTGTCTATCTATTTCTATCGGACTCTCTGTTCATCTAATGCCCTCCAATTAAAGCTTTTCTATCTATCTATTAATTCTATCTCTCTATGTCTGTAACTATCTATAGCTATCTACCTATCCACATATCTAAATTCTGTATATCTATTGTAACTATCTATTTATCTGTGCATCTATTTAAAAGCATTCTCTCTCTCTCTCTCTCTCTCTCTCTCTCTCTCTCTCTCTCTCTCTCTCTCTCTCTTGTGTATGTATGTTTTTCCGTTCACTTCTTACAAGTCGTGTGTACCATCTTACATCCGGAAGACTTACATGTGCACTTCTTTCCATGTGCGTTTTGTTTGTGTGTGCATTTTTTCATCCCGCAGTGATTTCCGTGTGCGTCTCTTTACGCTCCTCGTGTACACTTATGGTATTTCTGTGTGTGTGTGTGTGTGTGTGTGTGTGTGTGTGTGTGTGTGTGTGTGTGTGTGTGTGTGTGTGTGTGTGTGTGTGTGTGTGTGTGTGTGTGTGTACGGCTTCTGGCTTAACTGTAACCGGCTACCAGGAGTGGTTAAGCCAGTCACTGATACTCACAAGGCCGGCTTAGGTGTGTGTGTGTGTGTGTGTGTGTGTGTGTGTGTGTGTGTGTGTGTGTGTGTGTGTGTGTGTGTGTGTGTGTGTGTGTGTGTGTGTGTGTGTGTGTGTGTGTTTACCAGTTACCATTAATGCATCTCTCTCTCTCTCTCTCTCTCTCTCTCTCATGAGGGTGAAGTTGCTAGAGGTAGACTGAAACGACTTGGGACGAGGACATGGTATCACCTCAGGGATAAGGGACTGAATTAGAGAGGCTACTAGAGATCAAGCAGCGTGAAGAGCCTCAGGGTAACTGGACTGAATGAAAGGCTGCTAGAGATCGAGCAACGTGAACAGCCGCCATTAGGTGACGAAGGCTGACGAATGTAAGCATCCTGGAGCCTCTATAAACGTAACGAAACGAAACGAAACAAGGCATAGCTACTCTTTACCTACTCCAACTTTATTTGTTAAAACTCGAAACGGAACGAAAGAAAAAGAAACGATCAGAAAAACAGAGCAGACGTTCCCTACTTCTAAAATACTTCAGTTTCGTAAATACTATACACGAAATGAAACAAAACATATATATACTCTTATTTTTCACCACTTACATATTTTCCATCTTACTGACGAAAAAAGTATATATATGTACTCTGCGTTAACAACATACACTGTTTTTCAATTTTATAAACAAATCGGAAGGAGACATTAAGCATGCTATAATATACTGTACACTTCAACCACCTCCAATTAACCTCTAAATACCTGCTGTTACATGGCGATTTTACCTGCAGTATTTTGGAGGAAACCTTTTATCATTTTGGAGTTTTAAAACTAAATATATTCCTCTTTTTACCTCAACATAGTCTAGATTTTCGTTCCTTAGTAGCCTATTTCACGTAACTCACTGGCTGAATAAGACAATGCTATGGCTCTACACCTTTTCCGTAGCACTTCTTC
>NC_137040.1:23649781-23692281 GCF_032717465.1 Coenobita brevimanus | reverse complement strand
TCCCCCCCTCCCCTTCCCCTCCCCTCTTCCTACTTCCTCTTCTCTTTTTATGTATCTTCTTTTTCTTCCATCATGTTTTATTCCCTTTGATCTTCTCTTCTTTCCTTCATCTTCCTTCCTTCTCCTTTCCTTCCTTTATTCCTTCCTTCCTTCCTCCCTTGTCTCAATATTTCTCCCTTCTTTCATCCTTCTATCCCTCGGTCCTTATTCTTTCTACCTTCATACTCGTATACCTCACTATCTCTCTTCCTTCACATTCTTCCTTCCGCATTCTTTTTCCCTTCATTCTCCTTTTTCTTCTTTCCTTCCTACTTCGTATAGTGTTTCATCGACTACCTTCCTTTCCTTCCTTCCTTCCATCCTCCTACCCAGCACCTTCATATATATCTTCCTGCCTCCTCCCTTCCTTCCTTCCTTCCTTCCTTCCTTCCTTCCTCCCTCCCTCCCTCTGGAATTCGAGTGATTGCATGTAAATTAAAGTCTTGTTTCTCACAATCTCCTTCTTCCTCCTCCTCTTCCTCCCCTTTCCTTTTGTTTTCCTCTTCCTCCTCCATCCCTTCTTTCCGCTTCTCCTCCTCCTCCTCCTCCTCCTCCCATATTTCTTCATGTTCCTTCGTCTCCTTTCATTCCAACCTTCTCATTTTCACATAATTTGCCTCTTACGTTCTTCTCTTCCAAATTCTTTACCATCTCTCTCTCTCTCCTCCAATCGGTCGTGTAGTAAGAATCTAAATTGTTGGGTTCTGTTTGAGAGAGAGAGAGAGAGAGAGAGAGAGAGAGAGAGAGAGAGAGAGAGAGAGACTAATAATATACAAATTTTCTTTCACCTTTCTTATATTCTTTTACTTCTTTATTTTCTATGTCTTTTCTAGGAGCTTATTCCTCTCTCCTTTTTTAATAATCACCCTCTCCTACGTCCTTCCTTCATTCCTCCTCTCTCCCCTCTCTCAGTTCCTTCTTCTCTCAACCTTCCAATCTTCCTTCCTTCCTTCAAAGTTCCTTTCTTTCTTCCTCCTTCCTACCTTCCTTCCTTCTTTCTTTCATCTTCTCTTTTTTCTTTACTTCCTTTCATTTATCTATTGCTTATTTTATTTTATTTTACTTTATTTTGCCACAAGACGATTTATATCAGTCCAATTCGAAAAGTCTGCCCAATGGCAACTAATAATAATAATAATAATGATAATAATAATAATAATAATAATAATAATAATAATAATAATAATAACAATAATGAAATAAAACAGCCAGAAAGGAGAAAGAATAATGTATAAAATGATGCTCACAGCTTGAACGGATTCTCTCTCTCTCTCTCTCTCTCTCTCTCTCTCTCTCTCTCCATTTTCCCCCTAATTTCTTGGTTCGTCTATCTTTCATTATCTTTTTTTTCCTTCCCTTCTTCCTTCTCATAAAAGGAACCTGATAGCATATAAATCAGGCTTGTTTTCTCCCTCCCCTCTCTCTCTCTCTCTCTCTCTCTCTCTCCCCCTCTCTCTCAAATTATTACTTAATCTTCTTTCCTCTTCCTTTAATCATATTTGAATTCTTTCTTCCTTTCTTTTTCCTCCCTTTGTCTTCTTTTCATTCAGTCATATTCTCACCCTCCCTTCCGTCCTTCCTTCCTTCTTCCTTCCCTCCCTCTTTCCTTTCCTTCCTCCCACCCTTCCTTACTTCCTTCTCTTTCCTTCCTTCCTTTCCTTCTTCCCTCCCTCCCTTCTCCCTTTCTCTCCTCCCACCTTCCCTCCTTCCTTTCCTTCCTCCCACCCTCCCTTACTTCCTTCTCTTTCCTTCCTTACTTCCTTCCTTTCCTTCTTTCTTCCTTCCTTCTTCCCTCCCTCCCTTCTCTCTTTCTCTCCTCCCACCCACCCTCCCTCCCTTCCTTCCCTTCCTCCTCCCTTTCCTTTCCCCCAACCTCCCGCCCACTCTCCCTCCCTCCTTCCCTCCCTCCCTCCCTTCGCCTCATTTTATAAACACAAAGGAATGGTAAGTAGGCCAAACAATTAAAAAAAAAAAAAAAGTCTAAATTTTTTTTTGGTGGTGGGAAAATTACGGAAAAGTATAAAGTGAACGAAAATTTCCAAAACAGGAATTATACAAAAAAAAAAAATCAATTACCTTTTTGAATACCGTGTAAAAAATAATAATAATACTGATTCCTATACTCTGTTCGCTTCAACTTGGCCTAAAATTCCCGCGTCTCCATCTCTAAGGCTGAGCTGTGACAAAAAATTAACACTAGAAGATGGTGCTAGTCACGAAGAAGTGCTACGGGAAGGATGTAGCGCCGCAGCACAGTTTTATTACATCACTGACCTACCTTTTTATTACTTTTTATTCGAAATTGTGGTGGATTAGGCTTCCCACCATCCACTCACTCCATGTAGCACTATGACAACAATGAAAGAAAAAAAACGTTCCCTGATTCCACAAAGACATAACGATTCCCACCATCCACTCACTCTATGTAGCGCTAAGACAACAATGAACGAAAAAAAAAAAGTTTCCTGATTCCACAAAGATATAACGAATCCATTTTCTGGATGGTCAGGTGGGTTACGGCGCTCCAATCGTACATGTCTGTGGAATGGTTCGGGTTAACTGGTCACATGAAGCCACTCAGGATAGAGAGACTGGTCAAAATCGCCTTAAATATCTGCACAAGGTAGCTTAGTATCGGACACCTGAGCTCCCGATGAAAATGACAAGGTATTCTCTCTCTCTCTCTCTCTCTCTCCTTCCTTCCTTCATTTCCTACCACTCGCTTCCTCTCCCCCTCACCACTTTCGTTCCTTCCCTCCTTCAACTTTCCTTCCATCCCTCTTCTTCTGCCACCTCCCATCTTCCTCTTCTTCCCTCCCTCCTTCTATCCCTTCATTCTCTTCTCCCTCTCTCCCTTTATCTATCCTCCCTCCATCACCCTTCCCTACATTCTTCCCTGTCTACCTATCGCTTTCCTTCCCTCCCTCATTCTTTCCTCCTTCCTCCTGAAACACAAGTGATAGCATATAAATCACACTATTCTCTCTCTCTCTCTCTCTCTCTCCTTCCACTTCTAATGATTTTGTGTTTTTCTTGGTTTCCTCTCCCCTCTCTCCCTCCTACATTCCCCCCTCCCCCCCACTCTCTCTCTCTCTCTCTCTCTCTCTCACACACACACACACACACACACACTCTCTCTCTCTCTCTCTCTCTCTCTCTCTCTCTCTCTCTCTCTCACTTTTTTTCTTTATTTTGCGTCTTACTTTCCTCTCTCCTTTGACTTTTCCACTTTCCTGATATTCTCTCCCCCTCCTCTTCCTCCACATTTTTTCTTCCCCTTTTTCCTTTTTCAACTTCTACTGTTGGAGGAGGAGGAGGAGGAGGAAGCCTCAATTTTTTAGACTGAAACGTATAAAGGCGACAGACAGACAAACAGACAGATAGACAGATAATTACAGGCAGATAGATAGGTACACACACACCCACACACACACCCACACCCACACCCACACACAGGTGGATTAATCTCTTCAGCCCGGTGATTTCCTTTTCGCTTTATTCCTAATTTTTCTTAACTTGGAAATTCGTCTTGTACATCAACCCCTTCAATCCGACGACACTTTTCCCTCCTCTTACAACCTCCAGACGATTTTATTCAGCTCTGGGGGGGCTTCTTGAACTGGGGGGGGGGAGTATACAGCCTCCCTTAACCCCTTCATTACGAGATGCCTTACATAAGCTTAAGAAAATCGTCTGGACAGTAAGTCTTAAAGAACGAAATTGCTCACCGGTCGGAAAAGGTTAACAGATCGTTTCAACCTCTGCAAAGCGACAGGTTTTCCCCAAATTAAAGAAAATCGTCTAGGGGAAGCAGGAAATACGTCGTCGTACTGAAGTGATTAGCCATTATTTGATCTGAAAAAAATATAAAAAAATCATCTCGCGGAAAGAAAGAAACAAAACAAAAAATCAGCACCATCAGAGGATTTTTATTTCTCCACTGACAATATTTCCTTTTAATTAATTTGTCTTTAATATCTGATCAAGACACAATCAGGTATAAAATAAAAATAATCCTTTAATTATGAAAAAATACCTGGGTAACAAATAACAAATAACAAATTAAAAAAAAAATAACAAATAAAAATAAAACAACTAACAAATAAGAAATAAATAAAATAATAAAAATAACAAAAAAAAAAAAAAATCAGTATACGCAGCCCCATCAGTTCGAAGTATGCTCCTCCTAAGCTGACGAAAATCTATAGGTACCGAGAAAAAGAAAAATCACTTAGGAAAAAAAATCGTCAGGTAGAACGAAAAAAAAAAAAAATGGATCTCTTTAGGTGTCGTGGTCTTACCTATGGCTGTATTTTGTACCTGTATTCCTTTTTCGAAATTACAAAAAAAGTTAGCATTATAATTATGATAACCAGGTATTATTTTTTATATGTGGTTGGTATCTGTAATTTGTGGAGAAAATGGCAACTGGGGATGTATTTTGGGTGACGGAGTGTTTGATACATAAGTTTTAAAAATATAATTACATCTGCGTATTTAAGGCGCCAAACATATTAAGGAGAAAATATAACAGATCAATACAAAGAGATATAGTTCGTACTCTCTCTCTCTCTTTCTCTCTCTCTCTCTCTCTCTCTCTCTCTCTCTCTCCGAAGGAAAAAACAGTGAAATTGTCGTCCATTTACATGCTAAGGGCAGGGGCGCTTCAAACTCCACCAGGTAAGAGGAAGAGGAGGAGGAAGAGGAGAAGGAAGAAGAGGAGGAGAGGGAAGACAGAAGAGGTATGATGCTGGAAAAATATTATGATCAAAGTGAGAAGCAGATGACGACAAGAAAGAAGAAAATACAGAAAAAAAGAGGAGGAAGATGTGAAAGGAGACATACAAGGAAGGAAGAGAAGAAATACAAGGAAGAGGAAGAGGAGGAAGAATGACACTCTCTCCTCCCTCCCCCTCCCCTCTTCCTCCACATTCCTCCACTTTTATGACTTCCGTATTTTTTCTTTTGTAATTTAACTTTTTCCTGCTCTCTCTCTCTCTCTCTCTCTCTCTCTCTCTCTCTCTCTCTCTCTCTCTCTCTTTACTGTCTTAATCTAATCTATATTCAAAATATTCACACCCTCCTTCGTCTCTTCCTACTCGCCTCTCCTACCTTTCTTCTCTATCTCATTCCTCCTTTCATTTTTATCTCCCTTCCTTTCATACTTCTTTCCTTCCCTCGCCCTCCTCCTCCCTCACTTGCCATCTCTCTCTCTCTCTCTCTCTCTCTCTCTCTCTCTCTCTCTCATTCTTCCATCTCTCTCTTTCCCATTTTCAGTTTTATTGTTCTCACCCTTCCTCCCTCCCTCCCCTTCCTCCTTGTTTAACTTCCCTCTTATTTTTTTCTTCTCTCTTTCCAGTCCTACTTTCCTCCTCCTTCCTTCCCTCTTCCCATTCCATTATCCTTCTCCTTTCATTCCTTCCTTCGTTTCTCATATTCCTTCATTCCTTCCATTATTATATTTCTTCTACCCATCATCTCCCTTCTTTATTTCCTTCCATACTTTTCGCGTTCTCTTTTCTTCTGTATTTTCACCCATCCTTTCCCTCTTATTCTCCCCGTCACTTCGCTTTTCTTCCCTCCCTCCCTTCCTTCTCCCTTCTTCCCTGCTTTCTCTCTCCCTCTCATATTCTTCCTTCTTCTCTGTCTCCCTCCCTCCCTCCCTCTCTCCTTCCTTCCGTCCGTATTTCTTTCCTTCTTTCCTCCCTCGTCCATCATCAGTGAAAGAAAAATAATTTTGTAGCTTCAAATGTTCCCTGCTATTATTGCCCGAATCTCTCTCTCTCTCTCTCTCTCTCTCTCTCTCTCTCTCCCCCCCCTTCCCGCGGCGGTAAACACCAAGGACTGACAGACTAATAACACCAATTTTCTATTTTAAAGTTTGTTGCCCTCTTTCCCTTCTCTTCCCTTTCTCCCCTATCCTTGTTCTCTTCGTTCCCTTCTCTTCTCTTCTCTTCCCTTCCTTTCCCTTCCCTTCCCTTTCCTCCCCTCCCCTCCCCTCCCGTCCCCTCTCTTCCTTTCCTTTCCTTTCCCTTCCCACCCCATCATTTTTGTGCTTTTCCTCCTCCCTTCCATACCCTTCCCTCAATTTCCTTTCCCATCCTATCCTTGTAGTCAGGTCTTTGTCCTTCCCTTCCCTACTTTGCTTTCTTTTCTGTTCCATTTCTCGCATTTTATATACTTTCTTTTCTCTCCCTTTCTCTTTTTTTCCCTTTTACCTCTCTTTTTTCTTTCTTTCCTTCCTTCCTTCCTTCCTCCAGTCTATTGGATGGCGGGAGATAAAGAAGGTGCAATTAAAGAAACAATGCATGAATGTTGCAATAAAAAGCGCATGAATGTTGCAATAAAAAGCGCATGAATGTTGCAATAAAAAGCGCATGAATGTTGCAAAAAGCGCATGAATGTCGCAATAAAAAGCGCATGAATGTTACAATAAGCGCATGAATGTTGTAATAAGCGCATGAATGTTGCAATAAAAAGCGCATGAATGTTGCAATAAGCGCATGAATGATGCAATAAAAAGCGCATGAATGTTGCAATAAGCGCATGAATGTTGCAATAAGCGCATGAATGTTGCAATGAAAACGGCGCATGAATGTTGCAATAAAAAGCGCATGAATGTTGCAATGAAAACGGCGCATGAATGTTGCAATAAAAAAGCGCGTGAATGTTGCAATAAAAAGCGCATGAATGTTGAAAAAAAAAGTGTGAATGAAGCAAGGCATTACGTTATTCATTAGGAGTGTAAAAATATTGATCAATCTTTGCAATCTGGTAGAGAGTGAGGCAGTATTTACCTTTCAAAAATCAATAAGCTAATTACCTGGCCTTTTATCTCGAACTAAAGACTCTCAAGGATCTGTCTATCTATCTACAGTCCGACGCCTTAATCCCGCAAAGGGTGGCCGGAGACAAAACGCCTCCAAGTCGTTGTCACCCACCATTTGACTGTCCTTCCCCCAACTCACTCCCCCCCTCCTTCATATACCTCTCAACTCCATCCCTCCACCTCATCCTCGGTCTTCCCCTCAAGGATGACTGTGAGAAATATTTACTTATCTTTAACTGGGGTCACAGGAGGGGTCAAAGGGGAGCCAATTACAAGGTCAGTTTAATCAGGTACTCACTCTAATGTTACTTTTCCTTACAGGCTAATAAAACCTGAAGAACTTTATTTTTGTTTGTATATTTCCTTAAAAACTTCAAGGACAGTTTGTCAAGGTAGTTATTCTTACCTTTTCCAGCCGACTCAAACTAAGGGTGTCTAGGATGTTGAGGATGAGACTGAGGGGGTGGTTGAGGGGGAGGGAGGAGGGGACGGGGAGGGGAGGGAAGGGAAAGGGTGATCAATCTTCTTTCTTATAATTTTCTCATTCATAGTTACTTTTCACACCTTTGTATATCGTTAAAGGAGCTGCCTTGTGTGAGTCAACAGGCCTGCAGTTACTCCAAAATGGTGTAGTTACCCCTGTTTTTTATGAGTTTAAGTTCACACACCTTTAGAATGCGGAAGAAGGAAAAGAAAATGGGGAGAAGAAGAGAGGGAGGGGGGGGAGAAGAGGGAGGGGAAGAGGGAGAGGAAGGGAGGAAGAATAAAAAAAGAGGGAGGGAAAAGGGAGGAGAAAAAGAAGAGAAAGGAGTAAGGGAAAAAGAACAGGAAGAGGAAGAGAGAGTGGAGGACGTACAGGAAGAGGAAGACGAGGAGGAAGGAGGGAAAGAATCGGGAAGTGGAAATGTAGAAGAGGGAAAGGACAAGGAGGGAAAGAAGGAGGAAGGCAAAATGAAAAATGAACGTACAAGAAAAATGGTAAGAGGAAGAGGAAAATGAGAGAGAGAGAGAGGAAGAGGAAAATGAGAGAGAGAGAGAGAGAAAGAGAGAGAGAGAGAGAGAGAGAGAGAGAGAGAGAGAGAGAGAGAGAGAGAGAGAGGAAATAATTAAATCCACCGCCACTCAGGTCTTTCGTAATTATCTGGAATATTTAAGAGGAGGAGGAGGAGGAGGAGGAGGAGGAAGAGGAGAAGGAGGAAGAGGAGAAGGAGGAAGAGGAGAAGGAGGAAGAGGAGGGAATCGAAGGCTGTTTGCAATTGGGAAGAGTATGACTATGATATCTATACACAAACTTAAAAAAAAAAAAATTCAAAACATAAATTATTCACTATTAATAATACACATCAAATCACTCTAACTTACTCACTTCCCTATTTCTAAGCTATACTCTTTTCACCTTAACTTGGCCCAGAGTTTCGCCCATTAGCAGATTATTTCACATAGCTCAGTGGCAGAAAAAGACAATGCTACGGCTCTACCTCCTACCCATAGCACTTCATCGTGACTAGTACCGTTTTCTCATGTTAAATCTATTGTTACACCTCAGCATTCAAGATAGAGAGATGGTAATTTTAGGCCAAGTTAGAAATTAAAAAAAAAAAATCTAAGTTCCGGATTACCTACTAAAATGAAATGGATTTATCTGTCAATTTTTGAAACTATTTGTGTGTATCTTCTTCATATATATGAAAAAAAAAAGGGAAAATAAAAATATGTGGGAAGGAAAAGAAGTGGAAAAGATGGTGTGCCAACGAAAAAGGGAAGGAAAAAAATTAAAAGGCATCAGTGAAGAAAAAAAATAAGTGTGATGAAAGAGGTGACGAAACTGAGAAGGCAGAAAGGAACAGGATTAAGAAAGGAAGGAAGAGAGAGAGAGAGAGAGAGAGAGAGAGAGAGAGAGAGAGAGAGTGTGTGTGTGTGTGTGTGTGTGTGTGTGTGTGTGTGTGTGTGTGTGTGTGGTAGTACTGGATCTTCCAATACATTATGTACACTAACGTGGTAAGACACACGCACGCACACGCCCTATACACGCAATCGCCGGCCCACACACACACACACACACACACACACACACACACACACACACACACACACACACACTTCAACCTTATTATCATTGTAAATATTCCACTTTTTCCGCCCACCCACTCTTTCTCCCCTCCCCTCCCCCCCCCTCTCTCTCTCCATCGTCGATTTTCCCTCCTTTCCCTTTTCCTTTCCATACTCAAAATTTCCTCCCTCCCTCCTTCCCTCTTTCCTTCCTTCAGTGCTTCTCTCTATTTTCCTGTACAGCAGCTCCCGACAAGCCTGGGGGGTTGGGGGAAGGACCCATGACATGCTATCCTTGTCTTATTCTATTTAACCCATTTAATTTTTTCTTCTTGATAATTCCTTAAGTTTATTCAGCTTCAACCTATTCAATAATGAGTTTATTCTTATTTATTTATTTGTCTTCTGCAAGGGAGGATGGAGGACTGTCTCAAGAAGGGCAGCTACAGCCTTGAGAGAGAGAGAGAGAGAGAGAGAGAGAGGGGGGGGGAAATTTTAGGCGAAGTTAAAGAGAGAATAGCAAAGGTATAAAGGTCTGTGTGTTCTGAGTATATATGGAACCCTATGTAACTTTAATTTTTCCCTCGTCCCTCCCTTTTCTCCCTCCCTCCCTCCTCCTTAACTCACTACTCTGTCAGTGTCACAGTCTCCCTCCCTCCCTCCCTCTCTCTCTCTCTCTCTCTCTCTCTCTCTCTCTCTCTCTCTCTCACACACACACACACACACACACACACACACTTCCTCCTCCCTCCCTCCCTCCCTCCCTCCCTCCCTCCTCGATCACTGTCAGGTTCCTTCCTTAACTCTCTCCTTCCTCTCTATCTTCTGCGTTCCCTTTTCCCTTCCACCTCCTTCATTTCCTTTCCTTCATTACTTCTTTCTCTCCTTCCTTCATTACTTCCTTCTCTCGTTCATTACTTCCTTCTCTCCTTCCTTCATTACTTCCTTCTCTCCTTCCTTTATTACTTCCTTCTCCTTCATTACTTCCTTCTCTCCTTCCTTCATTACTTCCTTGTCTCCTTTCGGTACTTCCTTCTCTCCTTCCTTCATTATTTCCTTCTCTCCTTCAGTACTTCCTTCTCCCCTTCCTTCATTATTTCCTTCCTCCCTTCCTTCATTATTTCCTTCTCTCCTTCCTTCATTACTTCCTTCTCTCCTTCCTTCATTATTTCCTTCGTTACTTCCTCCCTTTCCTTCATTACTTCCTTCTCCCCTTCCTTCAGTATTTCCTTCACTTTCTTATCATTTTCCTTATAAATTTCCATCGTCCTCTTTTTCTTCTCTGCTTCCTTTTTTTATCGTTTATTTTTTCCTCATTTTTTCTTTTATTTTTTTATTTTTTGTCCTTTCTGATTTTCCGTATTCAAAAATTATATTCTTTTCCTTATCATATTTCATCACTAAGTATTCGTATTTCGTCTCTCTCTCTCTCTCTCTCTCTCTCTCTCTCATTTTATCACTTATTATTCTGCCCCCCACCTTTCTGGTCTCTCTCTCTCTCTCTCTCTCTCTCTCTCTCTGTACATTTTCTTTTTTGTTTTTAATTCTTTTGTTTTTTCCATATTTTTATCTTTGTTTTTCTTCCCCCTCCTCAATGCATCCTACTTCTTTCTCTCTCCTTCCTTCCCTCCATCTTCCTTCACTCCTTCCTATCTTTTTGTTCTCATCTTCCTCTTTCTTTTCTGTCATCTTTTCTGTCATTCTTCTTTTATTTTCATTCTCCTCATTTCCCTTCTTTCTCTCTATTTCCTTCCCTCCTTCCCTTCAGTCCCCCTTCTTTCCCTCCTTCCCTTCCTTTCATTTCTTTCCTTCTTTCTCTTCAATCTTCCTTTTATCCATCCAATCTCTTTTCTCTCCATTCCTATCATCCTTTCTATCTTCTTTCCTTCTTCCCATCTTCATTCCTTCCTATCTCCTTCCTTTCTTCCTTTTTACTTCCTTCCCTCCTCCTTCCATTTTTCCTTCCTTCCTTCCTTTTCCCTTCCTTCTTTCCTTCCTTCCCTCCATGCCGCCTTTCTTCCCTCTCTCCCTCCTTCCTTCCACCTTTCCTTCCTTCCTTCCTCCCTCCCTCCCCCTCCTTCCTTCCCTCCTTCCTTCCACCGTTCCTTGTATCATTATCATCTTCATCAAACTCTCACATTTTAGAGTTCCAAAAAATCAGGCCAAAAACAGTCTTCTTTAATATAAATCATTTTCACAGCTGATAATATAAATAATGCTCTTTATTGGACCTTCTAAAATGTTTGTTACCCATATAGCTAATAAATAAGTAAATAAATAAATAAAAATTAAATAAATAAAGCGATTACATAATAAAAATGATTAATTAAAATGAATAAATAAGTGAATAATTAAAATGAATAAAAATAAGTGAATAAATAAAACAAACAAATAACTGAATAAACCAGTGAATAAAAAATGAAAAAGTATAAATAAAATAAATTAATAGGTAAACAAATAAATAAATGAAGAAAATAAGTAAATACATACCGGTAAGTGAATAAAATAAATAAGTGAAAAAATAAACAAACGAATATATAATATAAACAAATAAGTGAAAATAAAATAAATACGTGGAGAAACAAAATAAAATAAATTAATAAACAAAATAAATTAATAAAAAAATACGCGAATAAGCAGCATATAAAAATAAATAGGTGAAAACATAAAACAAATAAATAAAGTGAACATAAAATAAGTGAATAAATAGTATATGTAAATGAATATATAAAATAAATAAATGTTAATACATGAATAAATAAAATAAATAAGTGAATCAAAAAAAGAAATACGTAAGTGAATAAGTAAAATAATAAGTGAATAATTAAAATGAATAAAATAAACAAATAAAATTATAGATAATCAGCAGTTCCAATTTAATCCTGTTTTTCCCCACAGGGAGCGTAGGGTACCGGGGTTAGGCCATTCATCCCAGAGATATAATGCAAAGGTGACCAGTCTCTAACCCTTGAGTACCAATTATCAGTTAATATAAGACATAAGGTAATTATACGTTTGTCAATAAATAGAATGATAAACAATAAACAATAAATGGACTGAAGATGAATAGATAACAACGTGTAAAGAAACGAAACAAACTGAAAAAAGTGTAATTAATAACGACTTTCAAAAATAAAGGAAAATATATAGAGGTCCCTTATTTGCCATGACACAGTGACAAGGGGAGAGAGAGAGAGAGAGAGAGAGAGAGAGAGAGTCCTATCTTCTTTTCCATTAATCACCTTTTCCTTTGTTTTTATTTCCCATTTTCTTTCCCATTACATATTTTTCTCTATTCCTTTTCTTTTTCAGTTATAGTAATGGATAACAAAATGATGTAACAATTAAGTATACGAGTATATACCTGGTTGATGATGATGATGTGATGATGATGATGATGATGATGAAGGTTTAAGAAATAGGAAAGGAAATCAGAAATAAGAATATGAAAATAATAATAATAATTAATAAAAAAATAATAATAATAATAATAATAATAATATTATTATTATTATTATTTTTATTATTATTATTAAAAACGAAGCGTAATGAAACATGTATTACCACTACTACTACAGTTAAACAGACTAATCCTTCTCGTCCACCTCGCCACAACCACCACAGCCCCAAAACTGCAATCATGTTTTCCTTCCCACCAAGACCCTCAGCACACAACTACACTTCAAAAACATCAGTCAGCATCCGTATACTAAGTCTCTATCTCACACACACACACATACACACTTCATATACGCGGCACGTTCACGATATATGATGAACCTCATTATCTAAAAAGCCGATTATCCGGGAATTCAATTATCCGGAAATACAACCAGTTTTACTTTCGTTTTATTTTCCTGTCAAAGCTTTTCTTGGGTTTTATAGTTTTGTAAACAAGTGCTCGTGGGCCCTTCGGGCAACTCGCACTTGCTCCTGCAGAGGGCTCTCGCGCTGCTGTTGTTTATTTTGGTTCTACCTCTGGGCAAAAAATTCTACGGAGATCCTATGCCGGGCTCCGGGAGCGGCGGTTTTTGTCAAAATGTGATCGCTCATTAAATATAGTAAAAGTTTTTCAATCGTGATGGGACCAAGTTTTTTCACATCAGCGAATTTTTTGCGATTTTTGTGCCAATTTTGGTGCGATTAGAATGTGTAGTTTCGGCTGCCCAAAATACACACACACACACACGGCTAGTGCTATAGTATATTAGATTATTCCTACAAATACTTGGGCCATAAGTAAATAAGTACTAATTAAATAGGTAATATAAGTAATATGTAATATAATTAAGTACTTAAGTAATAAGTAAATAAGTAATAGATGTCATACATAAATAATGATTACATGTAATAAGTAAATAAGTAATAGATGTAATACATAAATAATGATTACATGTAATAAGTAAATAAGTATAGGTAAAAATAAATAGGTAATACATGTAATATGTAATATAAGTAATAAACACATAATTTATTCAAGCAATAAGGAAATAAGTAATATAAAAAACTAATTACATATATAAGTAATATATATATATATATATATATATATATATATATATATATATATATATATATATCTATATATCTATATATATATTGTTACGGAACAGAGAAAGATAATGTACACTTTAAGTGAGAATACTAAAAATCACTACTGTCCCGTAAAGTTCCAGGTTCAAAACAAAAGAGTTAGGTAAAATTACAAGTTAAAGTTTAATGCTCAAACTAACAACAAAACATTCAGGACTCATAAGGATAATGTAATGGCAAATAAACAGGTTAAATATATGGTTAACTGCAATAGCCTCTATTAACACGAAATTAGCAAGAGTAAATTTATCTAAGTCAGCCCTGATAAAATGAAAATACACCTGGTAATGCTCAGTTAATGCAAGATAAATTATTACAGATACAAACTATTATCAAAAATGACTGACATAAAACCCAACATCAATCACAAAGACCTCACTAGGCCTAAGAACTAACCCTATGCTACACAGCACAAGAAAAAACACAACAGTTATACTCAAATTACACACAGCTGCTAGATGTTTGGAGATTTCTTGAGCACTCACAATAATAATATCTGTACAGGGGAGGACAGAGATGTGAACAAAATGAGGAGCAGATCTAAGTGGCAATGATGCAGAGACTGAGCTCATTATATAGGGGCCAGGAGAGCTTGATACAACTTGTAAGAAGGACGCGCAAATGAAGCCATGGGGACAGAGCTGAAAATCCCGCTCTGTACAACAGAAAGGACGACTTACTCTACTATAACGGTAGAAGGGGGAACTGAGGCAGAACACGCTCGTGATCAAACATGCAGCATACTGTGCGTTAAAATTACACAAAGGATGATGAAATCATAGGCTATGTAACACCTCCCCACAAAGAAAAAGAAATTTACAAAGGAAATTTCTTATTACTCTAAAACAATCTGTATATGGCATTACAGAACATGCAAATGTCTTTCCTAATGTTACAAAACATGAGATCTCCCTAGCACGTTCAGTCATAGGTACTTGCCAGTATCCCTTTAACAAATCAAACTTACTTATGTACCTAGCCTTTCCGATCTTGTCTATGCAATCTTCCACGCGAGGGAGAGGGTAAGTGTCTGTTTTGGTTATCTGATTAACACGTCTGTAGTCGATGCAAAGCCGCTGTGACCTACCTGGCTTAGGGACTAGAGTGACAGGAGAACTCCACTCGCTCTGACAGGGCTCAATCATCTTGTGGTCCAACAGGCAGCCAAGCTCCTTCTGGATGAGAGGAACTTTCACTGGGTTCACACGGTAAGGAGGCAATTCAATTGGCTTTGCGTCTCCAACATCGACATCATGCATCAACACAGTGGTTCTTCCTGGAGTGGCACGGAACACTTGCGGGTACTCCTGCAGTAATGCCGAAAACTCCTGCCTTTCCTTGGGAGGTAGATGAGAAAGCTTAGTCTGGAGATCATTCATGATATCAGGATTCTTCCCCAAACTATCACTCAGGCTCATACTGCATGGGAGAGCTTCACTTGCAGACTCGGGTGGAACAGCTACAGTGCAGACTGGATTATTTTCGTCCCGCCTGTGATATAACTTTAGCATGTTGATGTGACATAGTTGCTTGCTCTTTCTACGATCTGGTGTGGCGATGACATAGTTGACATCACTGAGTTTCTTCTCCACGAAATAAGGACCACTAAACTTGGCTTGAAGAGGTTGCCCATGAACTGGTAGCAGAATCAAAACCTGATCTCCTGGCTGAAAGTGGCGTAACCTGGACTTCTTATCATACCAAGTCTTCATCTTCTCCTGAGCAGCTCCTAAATTCTCTCTCGCCAGCTGTAAAGCAGTGGACAGCCGTTCTTTGAACTTCATCACATACTCCAGCAGGTTGACGTCATCTTCCTCCGACAGCCAGCATTCCTTGAGTAGCTTAAGGGGTCCTCTTACTTCATGGCCAAACAGTAGTTCAAAGGGTGAGAAGCCCAGTGATTCATTTGGAGATTCTCTTGCGGCAAATACAACGAATGGAAGACCTTTATCCCAGTCTTTCTGATGTTCCAAACAGTATTTCTTGAGCATCGATTTGAGTGTTTGATGATATCTCTCCAACGCTCCTTGGGTCTGGGGATGGTAAGCTGAAGACGTGATGCCCAACTCTTTCAGAGACTGCTTGAAAACATTTGACATGAAATTACTTCCTCGGTCTGACTGTACCTCCTTGGGCAGACCAAGCTTTGTGAAGAACCCTAGCATTTCCTTAACCACGTTCTTTGCTGAGATATTTCTAAGTGGAATGGCTTCAGGATAACGAGTAGCCATATCAATCATGGTCAACACATAAGAAAATCCTGAAGAAGTCTTAGGAAGAGGGCCAACAATATCCACCAACACACGGGTGAAAGGCGCCTCAAAAGGAGGAATGGGAACTAGAGGTGCAACCTTTTCGGTCTGATTACACTTCCCCACAACTTGACAGGTGTGACAAGACTTACAATACCAGGAAACATCCCTGAAGATACCTGGCCAGTAGAAGTGTTTCAAAATGCGTGCCACAGTCTTCCTCACTCCAAGGTGTCCTGCCAAACTGGAATCATGAGCCACTCGAATGATATCCTGCCTACAAACACGAGGGATGGCAACTTGATGTACAACCTCCCATTCACAGTCGGCTGATGCTGTTGGGGGTCTCCACTTCCTCATAAGTACTCCTGACTTTACATAATAACAAGTAGAAGCACCGGCTGACTCTTCTTCACTGTAAGCAGAGTTAGCTAGACCTTTCAACTCAGGGTCAGCAACCTGCAACTCAACCAACTCTTGACGAGACAAATTATCAACACTACGGGGTACTGCCTCATCTGGTGAGTGGTCCAAATTAGCAAGAAAAGTGTCAGCTAGGATAACATCATCATCATCATTATCCTCTAAATCACCAGTAACTTTAGACTTAGCCCTAGTGACAGCACATGCAGGGAACACATCAGGGACATCACAATCCTGGGACACAGCCACTGGCTCACTAGACAACTGAGGAGCTGGACACACTTGACTTCCACCAATATCATTTCCAAGTAAGAAAGTTACACCTGACACTGGGAGTGTCTCAACCAACCCAACCATAACGGAACCATTAACAAAACCAGACTCTAAATTCACTCTGCACAGAGGGACAGAGAAGTAATTATTCCCTACACCTTGTAAGATTACAGTTTCATCAGAGGAATTAACATTAGAGCCTAGAACACTGGTCAACATAAGGGATTGGCAAGCACCTGTATCACGATATATTTTAACTGATTTCCTGTCATTACTGTCCAGAGGACTGACAAAACCATCAGACAGGAAATTAGCACATGAACTCTTGAGAGTGTCACCCACGTTACTGCTCAAAAGAGGAGCTCCATCATGAGAATTTAAGTTACCCCTCAAAGCAGGTTCAGTTAACTCAGTTAAAGAATTCTGGGAACTCTCAAGAGTGGACACTAGACCAATTGACTGAATATTTAAAGACTCCTTTTTGTTCACATCACGCTGTCTCCTGAAACATTTCTCCGTAGTATGACCAAGCTTACTACAATAAGTACATTTACTTTTCTGAAATCTAGAGGTGAAGCTGGTATTTACTTCCTGAGAAACATCATCTTTATTCTCTTTCCTGTTACCTGTACTCTGAGTAGAGGCAACGTACTTACTCTCAGCTTTCCCTTTTTCTTTAGAATATCTCTTGTGAGTGAGAACATATTCATCAGCTAAAACTGCAGCATCAGACAAATTATCTATTCTTTTCTCATCAAGATATAGGCTTACATCTTTATAAATACACCTCTTGAAGTCCTCCAGCAAAATCATCTGCTTAAATTTGTCAAAATCAGAATCCACATTCTTAGAATTTAACCACTGCTCTAACAGATCTTCTTTGATTTTTGCATACTCAACATGGGATTGCTTATCTTGCTTGTAAGTTGTCCTAAATTTTACTCTATAGGCTTCAGGAACAAGCTCATAGGCCTTAAGAATCAAGCTCTTAACTACATCATAATTATCAGATTGATCCTGAGGCAAAGATGCATAAGTTACTTGAGCTTTACCGGTGAGAACAGTTTGAAGGAGTACTGGCCAATTCTTTTTAGGCCAATTAAAACCTGTAGCTACCCTCTCAAACAACTGAAAATACTTTGTTAAATCAGATTCATTAAAAGGAGGGACAAGTTTAACATTTTTAGCCACATCAAAATCATCAGAGCTAGATGATCCAGTTCCACCTTGTTTCATGCGATACTCATGGTCTGCCTGAATCCTGGCAAGTTCAATTTGTGCCTGTATCTGTGCCTCCTGAATACGAGCATTTGCCTGAAATTCAGCCTCCTTAGCTTTTGCCTCCTGCAGGGCTAGCTGTAACTTAGCTAATTCAATCTGCGTTTGCTCATTTGAAGGAGTTCCATTAAACAAGCTTTCATTAATCATGTCAACAATTTGATCTTTAGAATGATGAAAGCGAACAGCAATTCCCAATTGTTGAGCAACAAGCTTAAGTTCATTCTTTGTTCTGTTTTCTATATCACACACTGTTTGCACATTTGACAAAAAATCTTTGGCTTCATCAAGTGTAGTAATAGTAGCCATCATGAATAAGTAACAGTCACAAAATATCAAGCAATATCCTTATGATAATATCCTGAATATCCTGATATGAGGTCGCCAAATTTATGTTACGGAACAGAGAAAGATAATGTACACTTCAAGTGAGAATACTAAAAATCACTACTGTCCCGTAAAGTTCCAGGTTCAAAACAAAAGAGTTAGGTAAAATTACAAGTTAAAGTTTAATGCTCAAACTAACAACAAAACATTCAGGACTCATAAGGATAATGTAATGGCAAATAAACAGGTTAAATATATGGTTAACTGCAATAGCCTCTATTAACACGAAATTAGCAAGAGTAAATTTATCTAAGTCAGCCCTGATAAAATGAAAATACACCTGGTAATGCTCAGTTAATGCAAGGTAAATTATTACAGATACAAACTATTATCAAAAATGACTGACATAAAACCCAACATCAATCACAAAGACCTCACTAGGCCTAAGAACTAACCCTATGCTACACAGCACAAGAAAAAACACAACAGTTATACTCAAATTACACACAGCTGCTAGATGTTTGGAGATTTCTTGAGCACTCACAATAATAATATCTGTACAGGGAGGACAGAGATGTGAACAAAATGAGGAGCAGATCTAAGTGGCAATGATGCAGAGACTGAGCTCATTATATAGGGGCCAGGAGAGCTTGATACAACTTGTAAGAAGGACGCGCAAATGAAGCCATGGGGACAGAGCTGAAAATCCCGCTCTGTACAACAGAAAGGACGACTTACTCTACTATAACGGTAGAAGGGGGAACTGAGGCAGAACACGCTCGTGATCAAACATGCAGCATACTGTGCGTTAAAATTACACAAAGGATGATGAAATCATAGGCTATGTAACACCTCCCCACAAAGAAAAAAGAAATTTACAAAGGAAATTTCTTATTACTCTAAAACAATCTGTATATGGCATTACAGAACATGCAAATGTCTTTCCTAATGTTACAAAACATGAGATCTCCCTAGCACGTTCAGTCATAGGTACTTGCCAGTATCCCTTTAACAAATCAAACTTACTTATGTACCTAGCCTTTCCGATCTTGTCTATGCAATCTTCCACGCGAGGGAGAGGGTAAGTGTCTGTTTTGGTTATCTGATTAACACGTCTGTAGTCGATGCAAAGCCGCTGTGACCTACCTGGCTTAGGGACTAGAGTGACAGGAGAATTCCACTCGCTCTGACAGGGCTCAATCATCTTGTGGTCCAACAGGCAGCCAAGCTCCTTCTGGATGAGAGGAACTTTCACTGGGTTCACACGGTAAGGAGGCAATTCAATTGGCTTTGCGTCTCCAACATCGACATCATGCATCAACACAGTGGTTCTTCCTGGAGTGGCACGGAACACTTGCGGGTACTCCTGCAGTAATGCCGAAAACTCCTGCCTTTCCTTGGGAGGTAGATGAGAAAGCTTAGTCTGGAGATCATTCATGATATCAGGATTCTTCCCCAAACTATCACTCAGGCTCATACTGCATGGGAGAGCTTCACTTGCAGACTCGGGTGGAACAGCTACAGTGCAGACTGGATTATTTTCGTCCCGCCTGTGATATAACTATAGCATGTTGATGTGACATAGTTGCTTGCTCTTTCTACGATCTGGTGTGGCGATGACATAGTTGACATCACTGAGTTTCTTCTCCACGAAATAAGGACCACTAAACTTGGCTTGAAGAGGTTGCCCATGAACTGGTAGCAGAATCAAAACCTGATCTCCTGGCTGAAAGTGGCGTAACCTGGACTTCTTATCATACCAAGTCTTCATCTTCTCCTGAGCAGCTCCTAAATTCTCTCTCGCCAGCTGTAAAGCAGTGGACAGCCGTTCTTTGAACTTCATCACATACTCCAGCAGGTTGACGTCATCTTCCTCCGACAGCCAGCATTCCTTGAGTAGCTTAAGGGGTCCTCTTACTTCATGGCCAAACAGTAGTTCAAAGGGTGAGAAGCCCAGTGATTCATTTGGAGATTCTCTTGCGGCAAATACAACGAATGGAAGACCTTTATCCCAGTCTTTCTGATGTTCCAAACAGTATTTCTTGAGCATCGATTTGAGTGTTTGATGATATCTCTCCAACGCTCCTTGGGTCTGGGGATGGTAAGCTGAAGACGTGATGCCCAACTCTTTCAGAGACTGCTTGAAAACATTTGACATGAAATTACTTCCTCGGTCTGACTGTACCTCCTTGGGCAGACCAAACTTTGTGAAGAACCCTAGCATTTCCTTAACCACGTTCTTTGCTGAGATATTTCTAAGTGGAATGGCTTCAGGATAACGAGTAGCCATATCAATCATGGTCAACACATAAGAAAATCCTGAAGAAGTCTTAGGAAGAGGGCCAACAATATCCACCAACACACGGGTGAAAGGCGCCTCAAAAGGAGGAATGGGAACTAGAGGTGCAACCTTTTCGGTCTGATTACACTTCCCCACAACTTGACAGGTGTGACAAGACTTACAATACCAGGAAACATCCCTGAAGATACCTGGCCAGTAGAAGTGTTTCAAAATGCGTGCCACAGTCTTCCTCACTCCAAG
The DNA here is from genome assembly GCF_032717465.1 of Coenobita brevimanus. Taxonomy (NCBI): domain Eukaryota; kingdom Metazoa; phylum Arthropoda; class Malacostraca; order Decapoda; family Coenobitidae; genus Coenobita; species Coenobita brevimanus. The sequence goes on along the minus strand of NC_137040.1, from coordinate 23,671,676 downwards.
GTGTCCTGCCAAACTGGAATCATGAGCCACTCGAATGATATCCTGCCTACAAACACGAGGGATGACAACTTGATGTACAACCTCCCATTCACAGTCGGCTGATGCTGTTGGGGGTCTCCACTTCCTCATAAGTACTCCTGACTTTACATAATAACAAGTAGAAGCACCGGCTGACTCTTCTTCACTGTAAGCAGAGTTAGCTAGACCTTTCAACTCAGGGTCAGCAACCTGCAACTCAACCAACTCTTGACGAGACAAATTATCAACACTACGGGGTACTGCCTCATCTGGTGAGTGGTCCAAATTAGCAAGAAAAGTGTCAGCTAGGATAACATCATCATCATCATTATCCTCTAAATCACCAGTAACTTTAGACTTAGCCCTAGTGACAGCACATGCAGGGAACACATCAGGGACATCACAATCCTGGGACACAGCCACTGGCTCACTAGACAACTGAGGAGCTGGACACACTTGACTTCCACCAATATCATTTCCAAGTAAGAAAGTTACACCTGACATTGGGAGTGTCTCAACCAACCCAACCATAACGGAACCATTAACAAAACCAGACTCTAAATTCACTCTGCACAGAGGGACAGAGAAGTAATTATTCCCTACACCTTGTAAGATTACAGTTTCATCAGAGGAATTAACATTAGAGCCTAGAACACTGGTCAACATAAGGGATTGGCAAGCACCTGTATCACGATATATTTTAACTGATTTCCTGTCATTACTGTCCAGAGGACTGACAAAACCATCAGACAGGAAATTAGCACATGAACTCTTGAGAGTGTCACCCACGTTACTGCTCAAAAGAGGAGCTCCATCATGAGAATTTAAGTTACCCCTCAAAGCAGGTTCAGTTAACTCAGTTAAAGAATTCTGGGAACTCTCAAGAGTGGACACTAGACCAATTGACTGAATATTTAAAGACTCCTTTTTGTTCACATCACGCTGTCTCCTGAAACATTTCTCCGTAGTATGACCAAGCTTACTACAATAAGTACATTTACTTTTCTGAAATCTAGAGGTGAAGCTGGTATTTACTTCCTGAGAAACATCATCTTTATTCTCTTTCCTGTTACCTGTACTCTGAGTAGAGGCAACGTACTTACTCTCAGCTTTCCCTTTTTCTTTAGAATATCTCTTGTGAGTGAGAACATATTCATCAGCTAAAACTGCAGCATCAGACAAATTATCTATTCTTTTCTCATCAAGATATAGGCTTACATCTTTATAAATACACCTCTTGAAGTCCTCCAGCAAAATCATCTGCTTAAATTTGTCAAAATCAGAATCCACATTCTTAGAATTTAACCACTGCTCTAACAGATCTTCTTTGATTTTTGCATACTCAACATGGGATTGCTTATCTTGCTTGTAAGTTGTCCTAAATTTTACTCTATAGGCTTCAGGAACAAGCTCATAGGCCTTAAGAATCAAGCTCTTAACTACATCATAATTATCAGATTGATCCTGAGGCAAAGATGCATAAGTTACTTGAGCTTTACCGGTGAGAACAGTTTGAAGGAGTACTGGCCAATTCTTTTAGGCCAATTAAAACCTGTAGCTACCCTCTCAAACAACTGAAAATACTTTGTTAAATCAGATTCATTAAAAGGAAGGACAAGTTTAACATTTTTAGCCACATCAAAATCATCAGAGCTAGATGATCCAGTTCCACCTTGTTTCATGCGATACTCATGGTCTGCCTGAATCCTGGCAAGTTCAATTTGTGCCTGTATCTGTGCCTCCTGAATACGAGCATTTGCCTGAAATTCAGCCTCCTTAGCTTTTGCCTCCTGCAGGGCTAGCTGTAACTTAGCTAATTCAATCTGCGTTTGCTCATTTGAAGGAGTTCCATTAAACAAGCTTTCATTAATCATGTCAACAATTTGATCTTTAGAATGATGAAAGCGAACAGCAATTCCCAATTGTTGAGCAACAAGCTTAAGTTCATTCTTTGTTCTGTTTTCTATATCACACACTGTTTGCACATTTGACAAAAAATCTTTGGCTTCATCAAGTGTAGTAATAGTAGCCATCATGAATAAGTAACAGTCACAAAATATCAAGCAATATCCTTATGATAATATCCTGAATATCCTGATATGAGGTCGCCAAATTTATGTTACGGAACAGAGAAAGATAATGTACACTTCAAGTGAGAATACTAAAAATCACTACTGTCCCGTAAAGTTCCAGGTTCAAAACAAAAGAGTTAGGTAAAATTACAAGTTAAAGTTTAATGCTCAAACTAACAACAAAACATTCAGGACTCATAAGGATAATGTAATGGCAAATAAACAGGTTAAATATATGGTTAACTGCAATAGCCTCTATTAACACGAAATTAGCAAGAGTAAATTTATCTAAGTCAGCCCTGATAAAATGAAAATACACCTGGTAATGCTCAGTTAATGCAAGGTAAATTATTACAGATACAAACTATTATCAAAAATGACTGACATAAAACCCAACATCAATCACAAAGACCTCACTAGGCCTAAGAACTAACCCTATGCTACACAGCACAAGAAAAAACACAACAGTTATACTCAAATTACACACAGCTGCTAGATGTTTGGAGATTTCTTGAGCACTCACAATAATAATATCTGTACAGGGGAGGACAGAGATGTGAACAAAATGAGGAGCAGATCTAAGTGGCAATGATGCAGAGACTGAGCTCATTATATAGGGGCCAGGAGAGCTTGATACAACTTGTAAGAAGGACGCGCAAATGAAGCCATGGGGACAGAGCTGAAAATCCCGCTCTGTACAACAGAAAGGACGACTTACTCTACTATAACGGTAGAAGGGGGGAACTGAGGCAGAACACGCTCGTGATCAAACATGCAGCATACTGTGCGTTAAAATTACACAAAGGATGATGAAATCATAGGCTATGTAACACCTCCCCACAAAGAAAAAAGAAATTTACAAAGGAAATTTCTTATTACTCTAAAACAATCTGTATATGGCATTACAGAACATGCAAATGTCTTTCCTAATGTTACAAAACATGAGATCTCCCTAGCACGTTCAGTCATAGGTACTTGCCAGTATCCCTTTAACAAATCAAACTTACTTATGTACCTAGCCTTTCCGATCTTGTCTATGCAATCTTCCACGCGAGGGAGAGGGTAAGTGTCTGTTTTGGTTATCTGATTAACACGTCTGTAGTCGATGCAAAGCCGCTGTGACCTACCTGGCTTAGGGACTAGAGTGACAGGAGAATTCCACTCGCTCTGACAGGGCTCAATCATCTTGTGGTCCAACAGGCAGCCAAGCTCCTTCTGGATGAGAGGAACTTTCACTGGGTTCACACGGTAAGGAGGCAATTCAATTGGCTTTGCGTCTCCAACATCGACATCATGCATCAACACAGTGGTTCTTCCTGGAGTGGCACGGAACACTTGCGGGTACTCCTGCAGTAATGCCGAAAACTCCTGCCTTTCCTTGGGAGGTAGATGAGAAAGCTTAGTCTGGAGATCATTCATGATATCAGGATTCTTCCCCAAACTATCACTCAGGCTCATACTGCATGGGAGAGCTTCACTTGCAGACTCGGGTGGAACAGCTACAGTGCAGACTGGATTATTTTCGTCCCGCCTGTGATATAACTTTAGCATGTTGATGTGACATAGTTGCTTGCTCTTTCTACGATCTGGTGTGGCGATGACATAGTTGACATCACTGAGTTTCTTCTCCACGAAATAAGGACCACTAAACTTGGCTTGAAGAGGTTGCCCATGAACTGGTAGCAGAATCAAAACCTGATCTCCTGGCTGAAAGTGGCGTAACCTGGACTTCTTATCATACCAAGTCTTCATCTTCTCCTGAGCAGCTCCTAAATTCTCTCTCGCCAGCTGTAAAGCAGTGGACAGCCGTTCTTTGAACTTCATCACATACTCCAGCAGGTTGACGTCATCTTCCTCCGACAGCCAGCATTCCTTGAGTAGCTTAAGGGGTCCTCTTACTTCATGGCCAAACAGTAGTTCAAAGGGTGAGAAGCCCAGTGATTCATTTGGAGATTCTCTTGCGGCAAATACAACGAATGGAAGACCTTTATCCCAGTCTTTCTGATGTTCCAAACAGTATTTCTTGAGCATCGATTTGAGTGTTTGATGATATCTCTCCAACGCTCCTTGGGTCTGGGGATGGTAAGCTGAAGACGTGATGCCCAACTCTTTCAGAGACTGCTTGAAAACATTTGACATGAAATTACTTCCTCGGTCTGACTGTACCTCCTTGGGCAGACCAAACTTTGTGAAGAACCCTAGCATTTCCTTAACCACGTTCTTTGCTGAGATATTTCTAAGTGGAATGGCTTCAGGATAACAAGTAGCCATATCAATCATGGTCAACACATAAGAAAATCCTGAAGAAGTCTTAGGAAGAGGGCCAACAATATCCACCAACACACGGGTGAAAGGCGCCTCAAAAGGAGGAATGGGAACTAGAGGTGCAACCTTTTCGGTCTGATTACACTTCCCCACAACTTGACAGGTGTGACAAGACTTACAATACCAGGAAACATCCCTGAAGATACCTGGCCAGTAGAAGTGTTTCAAAATGCGTGCCACAGTCTTCCTCACTCCAAGGTGTCCTGCCAAACTGGAATCATGAGCCACTCGAATGATATCCTGCCTACAAACACGAGGGATGACAACTTGATGTACAACCTCCCATTCACAGTCGGCTGATGCTGTTGGGGGTCTCCACTTCCTCATAAGTACTCCTGACTTTACATAATAACAAGTAGAAGCACCGGCTGACTCTTCTTCACTGTAAGCAGAGTTAGCTAGACCTTTCAACTCAGGGTCAGCAACCTGCAACTCAACCAACTCTTGACGAGACAAATTATCAACACTACGGGGTACTGCCTCATCTGGTGAGTGGTCCAAATTAGCAAGAAAAGTGTCAGCTAGGATAACATCATCATCATCATTATCCTCTAAATCACCAGTAACTTTAGACTTAGCCCTAGTGACAGCACATGCAGGGAACACATCAGGGACATCACAATCCTGGGACACAGCCACTGGCTCACTAGACAACTGAGGAGCTGGACACACTTGACTTCCACCAATATCATTTCCAAGTAAGAAAGTTACACCTGACATTGGGAGTGTCTCAACCAACCCAACCATAACGGAACCATTAACAAAACCAGACTCTAAATTCACTCTGCACAGAGGGACAGAGAAGTAATTATTCCCTACACCTTGTAAGATTACAGTTTCATCAGAGGAATTAACATTAGAGCCTAGAACACTGGTCAACATAAGGGATTGGCAAGCACCTGTATCACGATATATTTTAACTGATTTCCTGTCATTACTGTCCAGAGGACTGACAAAACCATCAGACAGGAAATTAGCACATGAACTCTTGAGAGTGTCACCCACGTTACTGCTCAAAAGAGGAGCTCCATCATGAGAATTTAAGTTACCCCTCAAAGCAGGTTCAGTTAACTCAGTTAAAGAATTCTGGGAACTCTCAAGAGTGGACACTAGACCAATTGACTGAATATTTAAAGACTCCTTTTTGTTCACATCACGCTGTCTCCTGAAACATTTCTCCGTAGTATGACCAAGCTTACTACAATAAGTACATTTACTTTTCTGAAATCTAGAGGTGAAGCTGGTATTTACTTCCTGAGAAACATCATCTTTATTCTCTTTCCTGTTACCTGTACTCTGAGTAGAGGCAACGTACTTACTCTCAGCTTTCCCTTTTTCTTTAGAATATCTCTTGTGAGTGAGAACATATTCATCAGCTAAAACTGCAGCATCAGACAAATTATCTATTCTTTTCTCATCAAGATATAGGCTTACATCTTTATAAATACACCTCTTGAAGTCCTCCAGCAAAATCATCTGCTTAAATTTGTCAAAATCAGAATCCACATTCTTAGAATTTAACCACTGCTCTAACAGATCTTCTTTGATTTTTGCATACTCAACATGGGATTGCTTATCTTGCTTGTAAGTTGTCCTAAATTTTACTCTATAGGCTTCAGGAACAAGCTCATAGGCCTTAAGAATCAAGCTCTTAACTACATCATAATTATCAGATTGATCCTGAGGCAAAGATGCATAAGTTACTTGAGCTTTACCGGTGAGAACAGTTTGAAGGAGTACTGGCCAATTCTTTTTAGGCCAATTAAAACCTGTAGCTACCCTCTCAAACAACTGAAAATACTTTGTTAAATCAGATTCATTAAAAGGAGGGACAAGTTTAACATTTTTAGCCACATCAAAATCATCAGAGCTAGATGATCCAGTTCCACCTTGTTTCATGCGATACTCATGGTCTGCCTGAATCCTGGCAAGTTCAATTTGTGCCTGTATCTGTGCCTCCTGAATACGAGCATTTGCCTGAAATTCAGCCTCCTTAGCTTTTGCCTCCTGCAGGGCTAGCTGTAACTTAGCTAATTCAATCTGCGTTTGCTCATTTGAAGGAGTTCCATTAAACAAGCTTTCATTAATCATGTCAACAATTTGATCTTTAGAATGATGAAAGCGAACAGCAATTCCCAATTGTTGAGCAACAAGCTTAAGTTCATTCTTTGTTCTGTTTTCTATATCACACACTGTTTGCACATTTGACAAAAAATCTTTGGCTTCATCAAGTGTAGTAATAGTAGCCATCATGAATAAGTAACAGTCACAAAATATCAAGCAATATCCTTATGATAATATCCTGAATATCCTGATATGAGGTCGCCAAATTTATGTTACGGAACAGAGAAAGATAATGTACACTTCAAGTGAGAATACTAAAAATCACTACTGTCCCGTAAAGTTCCAGGTTCAAAACAAAAGAGTTAGGTAAAATTACAAGTTAAAGTTTAATGCTCAAACTAACAACAAAACATTCAGGACTCATAAGGATAATGTAATGGCAAATAAACAGGTTAAATATATGGTTAACTGCAATAGCCTCTATTAACACGAAATTAGCAAGAGTAAATTTATCTAAGTCAGCCCTGATAAAATGAAAATACACCTGGTAATGCTCAGTTAATGCAAGGTAAATTATTACAGATACAAACTATTATTAAAAATGACTGACATAAAACCCAACATCAATCACAAAGACCTCACTAGGCCTAAGAACTAACCCTATGCTACACAGCACAAGAAAAAACACAACAGTTATACTCAAATTACACACAGCTGCTAGATGTTTGGAGATTTCTTGAGCACTCACAATAATAATATCTGTACAGGGGAGGACAGAGATGTGAACAAAATGAGGAGCAGATCTAAGTGGCAATGATGCAGAGACTGAGCTCATTATATAGGGGCCAGGAGAGCTTGATACAACTTGTAAGAAAGACGCGCAAATGAAGCCATGGGGACAGAGCTGAAAATCCCGCTCTGTACAACAGAAAGGACGACTTACTCTACTATAACGGTAGAAGGGGGGAACTGAGGCAGAACACGCTCGTGATCAAACATGCAGCATACTGTGCATTAAAATTACACAAAGGATGGCGAAATCATAGGCTATGTAACAATATATATATATATATATATATATATATATATATATATATATATATATATATATATATATATATATATATATATATATATATATATATATATATATATATATATGATGCTGGTATTTTATTTTCATGAATGTAAAATTATATAACAGTCTGATGAATGAATATGCATGTGGAAAAACTATGAAGAAGAGTGGCTGTGTGTGTGTGTGTGTGTGTGTGTGTGTGTGTGTGTGTGTGTGTGTGTGTGTGTGTGTGTGTTGCTATGTTTATCTACGTAATCTCTTAATTAAATTGGACTAGTGATAAGGGGTGAGAGAGAGAGAGAGAGAGAGAGAGAGAGAGAGAGAGAGAGAGAGAGAGAGAGTGAGAGAGAGAGAGAGAGAGAGAGAGAGAGAGAGAGAGAGAGAGAGAGGAGAGATACAAATAGATAACTAGATATACAGATAGACATACAGATACACAGAGATAGAGCAGCAAAAGCCAGACATAGTACACACAGACAGACACACAGACAGACAAAAGCAAAACTGAGACAAAGGTAGATAGATACAGTGATAGATAAATAACTGACCCAGACTCCCAACAACGCCTATTATCAGCGTCCTTATCTATGTCCTAATTAGGCCATCTATCTCACCTACAAATACACGCACACCTGTAATTAATGTCTATGCTCCTGTTTTGATAATTGGTGTTGGGGAATGGGGAGAGGGAGACAGAGAATGGGAGTGGAGGATTTATTATTATTATTATTATTATTATTATTATTATTATCATCATCATCATCACTAACTTCACACTACCTTTATATGGGTAAATTGTTCAGATTTTTTTTTCTACTACAAGAATGAAGAACCCGAGCCTAGAAGTTCGCAATAACTGTCCCCTAAAAAAAAAAAAAAAATAAGATCACCCAATACTGTTCTGTACCTCACCCCCCTTACCCTCATCCTGATAGAAAGATGTTGATTTTTTCGTTCTTTGTTTGCTGTTTGCGCTGACGGTGTTATGATGCGTTTTTGGCCAATCATAAAGAGAATAAAGATGATTAATTACTTACGCTTCCACTGTGTGACCCTTTTTATTGTCATAAATACAAATAATAATAATAATAATAATAATAATAATAATAATAATAATAATAATAATAATAACAATAATAATAATAATAATAAACCGTATTTCCGAATTTTCCATTTAGTATCGAATAAAATTGTTCCGGTTCGTTTTTTTTTTTTTCTTCGATAGAGTTTTCCCATATCTTTTCATCCTTTCCATACACTCGTTATCCTGTACGTATGCCTCGTTAACCCCACCAAACTGCCTCGTTAGACGCCCCCAGGTGCTCTGTTATCTGTATATCACATGTACTTCTGTATAATATATGAAGTGGTGTTAGGTCATCTCTTTTACTGTACCATTTCTACCATGATCATTACTTACCCCCCACCCCCCTCCTTCCCTCTACCTCCTGCACCTCCTTCCTCTTCCCCTCCCCCTTCTTTTTCCCCCCCTCCCTTCCTCTTCTTTTTCCTCTCCCTTCTTTCCTTCTCCCTTCTTTTTCCTCTCCCTTCTTTCCTTCCCTCTTCTTTTTCCCCTCCCTTCTTTCCTTCCCCCTTCCTTTTCTTTCCCCCTCCCTCTTATCCCTTCTTCTTCTACCCCCATACACCTTTACTCTCCCCCTCAGTCCCCCCTGCCCCTTACTCCTTCCTCCCCTCCCCAATCCACTACAAGTTCCCCTCCCCCCATCCTCTTTAACTCCACTCCCTTATAACTTCCCTCTCCTCCCCTTTCCCTCCCGCACCCTACCCAATCCTACTCTTCTTTACCCTCCCCTCTTCTCCCCATCCCATCCCTACAACTCAGCTTACTTTCCTCCTCCTCGCCTCCCCTCCCCTCCCCTCCCCCCTTGCGTGTCCCCTCCCCTGCCAAATAATTAACCAGCGATAACCACCACCGAGGAGGACACGTGTGCTGTGGGGGGGAGGGGGGGAAGGAGGAGAGGGGGAGAAAGTAGGAGGGGGAAGGGGGAGAATGTAGGGGAGGGGGAAAGGGAAATGGGAGAAAGTAGGGGAGGGGGAAGGGGGAGAATGTAGGGGAGGGGGAAGGGGAACGGGGAGAACGTAGGGAAGGGGAGAATGGATTAGGGATGGGAAGGGGAAAGGGGGGAGAATGGAGCATATGAAAGAAGGGGAGACGGTAAGGGAGAAGGGAGGGTGACAGGGGAAGGGGAGGGGCAAGAGAAGGGAGAGGGAGGAGGAAGAAAAGAGAAAGGTAAGGAAAAAGAGGGAGACGGGAGGGGATAAGGGAGGAAAGGAGAAGGGAAGGGGTGGTGGAGGGGAAAGATGAGGGGGAAGAGGGAGAACAGAGGAGGGAGGAGGAACGGAAGAGAAGGGAGGAAAGGAGGAAACAGGAGAGAAGGAGGAAAAGGGAAGAGGGAAGGGAGAAATGAGAGGAGATAATAGGGAAGGGGGAGAAGGGAGGAGGGAAGAGGAAATGGGGAAAATGAAGAAGAGGGACGAGGGAGGGGAACGGAGGGAGGGAAACGAAGGGAGGGGAACGAAGGAAGGGGGGGAAAGGAGGAAAGGGAAAGAAGGGAAGAGGGATGGGGAAGAAGGGAAGAGGGAGGGGGAAGAAGGGAAGAGGGAGGGGGAAGAAGGGAAGAGAGAGGGGGAAGAAGGGAAGAGGAAGGGGGGAACGGGAAGGGTGAAAGGGGATACGGGAGAAAATTCACGAGAGAAAAGTGGGGGGGGAAAATGGAGATGGGAGGGAGGGGGCAGAACAAAGGTTAAATAATCTACTACACAAGACTCCTTAAGACAATCAGCATATTCTAAGTCCAAATCATCCCTTAGAACAGGTTAGGTTGAGAGGGCAGGGGTGAGGGAGGAGGGATGGGGGGGAAGTGGGTAAGGGAGGGAGATGAGGGGGGAGGATGGTGAGGGCTGGAGAGACAGGAGGGAAGGAAGGAGAGGGGTAGGGTAGTAGCCGGGTAGAAAAGGAGTCTGGGAGAAAATGGTGCGGGAAAGGGGAGGAATGGGGGAAGGAAAGGGAAGGAGAGGGTAGGGAAGAGGAGAGGAAAGGAGAGGGTGAAGGAAAGGGGAGGAAAGGAGAGGAAAGGGTGAGATAAAGGGGAGGAAAGGAGAGGAAAGGGTGAGATAAAGGGGAGGATGGAGTAAGGGGGGTGAGGAGATGGGGAGAAAAGAGTAATGGGGTGAGATAGGGAGGATGGGGTAAGGGGGTGAGGAGATGGGGAGGAAAGGGTAATGGGGTGAGATGGGGAGGATGGGCCAAGAATAGAAGTGGAGCAGGAGGGTAAAAGACAGGGAAAAAAAGGGAAAGGAAGGGAGGAAAAGGGGAGGAGACAGGGGAGGAAGGGGTAAGAGGTGGGGGAGGAAGGGGTAAGAGGTGGGGGAGGAAGGGGTAAGAGGTGGAGGAGGAAGGGGTAAGAGGTGGGGGAGGAAGAGGTAAGAGGTGGGGGAGGAAGGGGTAAGAGGTGGGGGAGGAAGGGGTAAGAGGTGGGGGAGGAAGGGGTAAGAGGTGGGGGAGGTAGGGGTTAGAGGTGGGGGAGGAAGAGGTAAGAGGTGGGGGAGGAAGGGGTAAGAGGTGGGGGAGGAAGGGGTAAGAGGTGGGGGAGGAAGGGGTAAGAGGTGGGGGAGGAAGGGGTAAGAGGATAGGGAGGGAGAAGGGCAGAGGTAGTCGGTGGTAGTGTAATTAGGGGTGTTCCAAGAGGGGGAGGGGAGGGGAGGGGAGGGGAGGGGGGAAGAAGGGAGGGGGAGAGGTGCACAAGTCAACATGCGATTTGTGTAGCAATGGGAGGGAATTTTTTATTTGAGAGAGAGAGAGAGAGAGAGAGAGAGAGAGAGAGAGAGAGAGAGAGAGAGAGAGAGAAACACAGTAACGAGCAACCAACTACCCACAAGACTAATGACCCTTTGTGACATCACCTGGTCTCGTAATTATACCTGTAATTACTTTAGAAATAACACTGACACTCTGATTTTCATTTATCTTACGGCAATTACTATTATAAATGGTGTACGTTACCTTTACTTACACACACACACACACACACAACTGCTTTTACAGTACCGTATAGGTATATAATAATAATAATAATAATAATAATAATAATAATAATAATAATAATAATAATAACAATAATAAAAATCACCATCATCAATAACAATCTCCACCACCACCACCATCATCAATCATCATCATCTTTAAATCACCCACCCCTAATTTAACATACTTTCTAAATCCAACCTTTAATCTCAGGTAAAAAATAATGTGTACACGACTGAGTGAAGTTTGCATGCTAGGGGGTAGACCCCACCCCACCCCATGCCCTACCCATCCCTACCTTCCCCTAACCCATCCCCTACACTACCCTACTCTCCCCAACTCCATCAGCTACCCTACCCTAACCTACCTATCGCCATCCCATCCCCTACCCAACCATACCCTAACTTACCTTTCCCCTACCCTATACCCTATCCTACTCTCCCCCACCCCACCCTATCTCACTACAGAACACCCAACCCAATCCCCCCTCCCTCCCATCCCATTGTACTGTACCCCATTCCACTTCACTCCACCCCAAATTACCCCTACCCCAACCCATCCTAGCAAATCCCACCCCACCCCACTCTGCCTTATCCCCATCCCATCTCACCCATCCATCCCCCACCTCAACCTATAATATCCCAGGCCACTCCATCCCTCACCCAACTCAACTCCACCGCATCTACCACCCAACTCAACCCCACTCCATCCCTCACTCAATTCAACCCCGCTCCATCCACCATCCAACTCAACCCCACTCATCCACCATCCAACTCAACCCCACTCATCCACCATCCAACTCAACCCCACTCATCCACCATCCAACTCAACCCCACTCCATCCACCACCCAACTCAACCCCACTCATCCACCATCCAACTCAACCCCACTCCATCATCTACCCAACTCAACCCCACTCCATCCACCACCCAACTCAACCCCACTCATCCACCACCCAACTCAACCCCACTCCATCCCACCCCACACCCCAACAACTCAACCCTACTCCTCTCCCATACCCCCACCCCACCCCTCTAGTTGCCCCCCTTACCTGGCCCCGGTCGTTAAGGTTAAGTGGCCCGGTACACCTGGTCCAAGTCCCAGGTAGCGAATAAATGAAATATAATAACAGCAATTTCCACATATTCGTCTGCTAGTTGGTCGGAGGAATAGCTGCATAATTCTGAAGGAAATCGGAATTTTTAGAGCACAAATCTTCCTTCTAAACTCGAATGAAGTAAATTTTTCTAGCAAGGTCAAATAAATATGAAGCCAAGAGATAGAATTCCCATGGTTCAGAGAGTTATCAAAAATTTAATGCAAAAAAATAATGGTCACTCTCGTCATTTCTAAAAGCAAATTAATGGTCATTCTCAAAATTTTGAGGAAGACAGGAAAGGGAAATTGAAGTTTAAGACATTTCAATCCCACGACGTATTTTGTAAGCTTATTTTTGTCACCTCCAGATGATTTTATTCATCCAAGACTTTTCGAACTGGAGGGGTTAGCTAAAGCCCTTCTTGACGTTTTTACAACTACAGTTCCTAAATTATTAAAGAAAATCGTTCAACAGTACTCTGATATAAATGAAAAAAGCGTCCTGAAACTGAATGGGTTAATAGGCTTTTTCATATCTAGGAAAACAGGGAAAAAGAATATATTACGCGATTAGAAAACAGGGAAAAAGAATATATTACGCGATTAGAAAACAGGGAAAGAGAATATATTACGCGATTAGAAAACAGGGAAAAAGAATATATTACGCGATTAGAAAACAGGGAAAAAGAATATATTACGCGATTAGAAAACAGGGAAAAAGAATATATTACGCGATTAGAAAACAGGGAAAAAGAATATTTTACGCGATTTTCCTGAGTGTCGGAAAAGGTGACTGAAAGAGGAAGGTACACTGAAAAAACTGCCTCCATATTACTATACTCTGTTCACTCTATCTTGTCATCTCTCCATCTTGAATACTGAGTTCTTACAAGACGTTAACAATGTATCCTTATGCTAGTCATGAAGAAGTGGTATGGAAAGGATGCACAGCCATATCATCGTCTTTTTCCGAAACTCTGCTACATGACATAAGCTTCGAAAGGACGAAAACCTAGGCCAAGTGAAGGTGAAATGAGTATAGTGAGGGAAGAATAAAGACTAAGGCGACCCCATCACCCCGAACGAAGGATACAAGCAGCCTCGTACCACCTAAGACACAGTAAGGAGGAGACTGTTCTTGAGGCTTTCTTTATTTCCTGACTGGAGTGACTTATCGTACTTGAAGGAGGTAATGTCTCCTTCTTGAGCTTCTTGAAAGAAATAAAATCGTCCGGAAGTGGTATATAAAAAAAAATGCGTCTGAAGTAAAGGGGACTCACTCACACACACACACACACACACACACACACACACACACACACACACACACTCTCTCTCTCTCTCTCTCTCTCTCTCCATCCAAAGTAAAAGGCAGGGGGGTGGGGTGGGGGTTAACAACGAACATAATAATAAGGTAAGTGAATATTAAGTACCAATTTGCTCCCCTTTAGTACCAGCCAATGTCGTGTACACTTTAGCACAATAAGCACAAACCCCTTCATGTTATCGTGTCTTATCGCCCACCCTTATCTCTCTTTTATCGCGCACACACACGCGTGATTTCGCCCCCCAATTGGCCTCCTCCAGGTGGGGTAATTACAGGTGGGCGGCGTAATGACCTTGTGCTGTTTTTAATGAGGTACGGAATAAGTAGATGGAAAATGATGGTTTTTGTCAGGGAAACGAAAGGTAATGAGAGATTTGGGTACGAAGACACCTGACAAGGAAAATGAAGAGCTGAATATATTTAGAATTTATTCATGACTTATTGTTTTAATGATGACAGTTAATAATGATACGGTCGCTGAAAAAATGAAAACAGATTTAGTAAAGAAAGACATGGAAAATAAAGAAAATATAGGATTGGGAGATTTGTTAATGACCTTGTGTTCTTTAGTGACGGAGAGAATACATAGATTTATTTTTTATTTTTTATTTATTTATTTTTTTTTTTTACCGAAAATGAAAGATAAAAAATTTGTTAAGGATAGAAACGGCAAGAAAAATGAGTTGGTATTTGGTGGATATTGAGAGGAGGAGGGTATTTAGAGATTTGTTAATGACCCTGTGTTGTTTTTAATGAGGCACGGAACAAGTAGGTGGATAATGATGGTTGTAGTCACGAAAAATGAAAGGTAATGAGACAGTTTGTACGACCAGAGTTAACATGGAAAATAAAAGCAGAAAATATTTGCAATTTTGAGAGTATCTGGATAATGATTTTCTGCTGTTTTAATGGCGATCCTTAATTATATATGGCAATGGAAAATTTTAATAACAGATTTGCTGCCGAAAAAAAAAAAAGTTACTGATAGATATGGTACGGACTGACAAAGAAAAATGAAAAAGTAAAAAGTAAAAGGAATTTCAAGATCTGTTAACGATTTTGGCCCGTATTTTCTTCACGTAAGAAAGCTCCCCAGCACCTTTTCCTAGGCGATTTATTTTTCTTATTACACCTTACTGTCTTATTCTGTTATATAAATCCTTCACACATCGCCATACTCTGCATAAATAACTTACAAAAGGATAGCTGCCAGCCATATGCAAAAATAAATCGCTAAGGAAGAGGTGCTAGAGAGAGAGAATGAAGGAAAATAAGATTGTTTTGATGCCAAGAAAATGAAGGTTACTTAGGGGATGTGAAGAGAAGATGTCAATAGTGGATTTAATAATGAAAATAAAGATGAATGGTGAATGAAGGGTAATGACAGATTTGGCAAGGAAAATGAAGAGAATAAATTTTAATGGATGTGATAAAGAAAATGAAACACAGATGGTTAAAGAAAATGAAAAACAGATGGTTAAAGAAAATGACATACAGACGGTTAAAGAAAATGAAACACAGATGGTTAAAGAAAATGAAATACAAATGGTTAAAAAAAATGAAACACAGATGGTTAAAGAAAATGAAATACAGATGGTTAAAGAAAATTAAAAACATGTGGTTAAAGAAAATGAAATACAGATAGTTAAAGAAAATGAAATACAGGTGGTTACAGAAAATGAAATACAGATGGTTAAAGAAAATTCCCTCTTATTTTTTACAGGAAATAGATGGATAAGTAAGACTTTTCAAATTCTGATAAAGAAAATAAAGAAGAATAAAGAATAAATGGGTAAATGAAGCTGCTTTAAGGACTCCCAGATCACTCCCAGAAATGTAATAATGATTTTGTTGTTGAAAATTAATGTTCATTATAGATTTCGTATTAACATCTGACAAGGAAAACGAAGAGAGAAGGTACTTGAAGATTTATATAACACCTTGGGGATTTATGCAACACCTTGAGGATTTATGCAACACATTGGGGATTTATGCAACACCTTGAGGATTTATGCAACACCTTGAAGATTTATGCAACACCTTGAAGATTTATGCAACACCTTGAGGATTTATGCAACACCTTGAGGATTTATGCAACACCTTGGGGATTTATGCAACACCTTGAGGATTTATGCAACACCTTGGGGATTTATGCAACACCTTGGGGATTTATGCAACACCTCGAAGATTTATGCAACACCTTGAAGACCTATGAAAAACCCTTGTTCTTCATGAATGACGGAAAACATGAAAGAAGTTATTAAATGAGCAAAATGAAGATAATTATTTTAGTACTATATGATAAGTAAATTGAAAGTTGATAATGAATGAAACTCGTACGAAAAGTCTGGAAATTTTAGTGATGGATTTGGTAAGAGAAAATTATAAAGTTGATCCTCCCTCAGTCCCATTGTGTATTTATTATTATTATTATTATTATTATTACTACTACTACTACTACTACTATTGTTTTTACTATCATTATTATTATTATTATTACTATTATTATTATTATTATTACAGTACTTCTAGCATCAAACAATTTTCTTCACCTCTGAATCAAGTTTCCCAACTGGAGGTGTAAGATAAAGCCTTCTTTCTGCCCTTTAATATGAACCGTCTTTCCTCAGCTGAGAAAATCGTCTGGAAGTAGCAAAGACTAAGAAAAAATTTTCTTCCTACGTAAATCTGTCTGCAAGTAACAATGATGAAGTAAAAAGTGAGTAAACTGAAGTAACAGAGACGAAGCAAAAATTTTCTTCCTAAACTAAGTAAATCTGTCTCGAAGTACCTAAGATGAAGCAAAAATTTCTTTGAGTAAATCTGTGTGCAAAGAGAGAGAGAGAGAGAGAGAGAGAGAGAATTTTTTTGACTAAAACTGTCTCGAAGTGGTAAAAATAGTCCCCCCCCCACAAAAAAAATGACGTGACTGAAGGGGTTAGTGGTGACTCTGTTAAAGAAAATCAATAAAAAATTTATAGAGGGGCTTTTAACAAAATGGATGTCAATTATGGATATTGTATGAGACTACAATATCCTCTCTCTCTCTCTCTCTCTCTCTCTCTCTCAGTAATGGGGAATGATAAGAAAACTGCATATTAACAACAGATCATGAGGGGGAAACGAATAAAGAGTGTTAATGATATTTTTGATAAGGGAAATGATTGTTAATAATAGACTTGGGAGGGAATGAGATTAGAAAAAGGAGTGATAACCCTAATAACTGACCTGATAAGGGTATGATAGGAGAAGGGCAGGGCAGGCTGTTTCTGACGCCATGTTTTAGATTAAAGAAATAAGAAGAAAGGTGAAGCATAAAAAGGAAATAGAAAAGTGGAATTAAGAAAGAAAAGAGGAAAAAAGAAAAAAGAAGCCGAAAACGAAAAAACACAAAGAAAAAGAAAAGAAAAAAGGCGAAAGGAAAGAAAAAGAAAAAGAGAAAATGAAAAAAAGGAAAGAAAAAGAAAAAAGAAAAAGGAGAATGACAAAGGAAAAAGAAACAGAAAAATGGGAAAAGGAAAGAAAAAAGGGACAAAGGAAAAAAAAGAAAAGACAAAAGGAAAGAAAAAAGGAATAAAGAAAAAAAGAAAAGGGAAAAGGAAAGAAAAAAGGAATAAAGAAAAAAGAAAAAGGAAGAAGGAAAGAAAAAAGAACAAAGAAAAAAAAGAAAAAAGGAAAAAGGAAAGAAAAAAGGAATAAAGAAAAAAGAGAAAAGGAAAGAAAAAAGGAACAAAGAAAATGAAAAAAAGGAAAAAGGAATGATAAAAGGAACAATGAAAAAAGAAAACCAAAGCAAAAAGGAAATGAAACAAGAAAAGATTAAAAAGAATGAAAAAGAAAAAGGGAAAATACAAGAAAGAAAACAAGAGAAACGGAAAAGACAAGAAAAAAGAAAATGGGAAAAACGAGAAAAAACAAACAAACCATGAAGAAAATTATCAGCTCAATATGATAAGGGAATCTATTATTATTCCTCCTATTTCCAAAATAATTTAATTCTAGTTAGGGAGTCTTTTCAAACGGGAAGGTAGATTTAGCCTTCAATACGACTGTCATTGCCTAAGTTCCCTTCTAACTGCCTATAATCGTCTAACACTATACTCCTTTTACTGTAACTTGGTCTAAAATTGTCACCTCTCCATCATCACCATCATCATCATCACCACACCACCACCGCCATCATCATCATCATCATCATCACTATTTTTAAACCATAAATTACAACATAATTATAAGTTATTCTCAAGTTGGCCCATTTCTCTTTCCTTCTCTCCCTCCCCTTCCCTCCTCTCTCCTTCCCTCCCCTCCCCTCACTAACTCTCCCCCTGACAGCTCTATCTCTCTCCCTCTCTCCCTCCCCTATCCATCTTCCCCTGTCCTCTCTCTTTATCTCCCCTCCCCCCATTTCTCCTCCTCCTCCTTCCCTCCTCTCCCTCCTCCAAGTGACCACGCCCACCTGCCACTCTTATGTTATCTCTCTCTCTCTCTCTCTCTCTCTCTCTCTCCCTCCCTCTGTTTTCTTCCTTCCTTTCTCCATTCTTCTAAACTTTCTCGCTGTCTGTCACCTCTGTTCTCTTTCAAACTTTTTCACTCTCTTTTCGGTCCTTCTTTTTCCTGCCATTTCCTCTCTCTCTCTCTCTCTCCCCCCCCCCCTTCCTCTTTCTCAAGTTCAGTTTCCAAAAAAATTCATTTTACTTTTCCCTTATTTTCAGCCTCCTTTTTGCTTTTCTATGAGGATCTCTCTCTCTCTCTCTCTCTCTCTCTCTCTCTCCCTGGCGTTGTTGTCCTCCTCCTCACCAACACTCGCTGCCACGCCTCAAGAACTACCACTAGGCATGTTGACTTAAAAATTCCTTGGCAAATCTTTGGGTAGGAAATGTCAAGACGGCTTATTCTGATTTCCGAGTTCTCTCTTTAATATCATTCCACAACCCCCCAGTAAACAAATAAATAAAAATAAATAAATAGGGGCTGGGATCACCACAAAATCACCAGACGCCAAAATAACCATCCAAATTTACGATACGGGGCGATTTAGCTTCGAAAAAGCCCTTTTGCCTGTTTGTCCTGCGATGCTTTAACTGTGAGCAACAAATACAGACTAATACATGTAAAGCCTAATGTTTAAGAAGCAAAATTTCGGAAATGTTACACAGGTGCGCATGTTGCCTCCAGTTTCCGATGAAAATGATGATGATGATGATGATGATGGTAATATTGATGATGATGATGATGATGATGTTATTACTGATGATGATGATGATGATGATGATGGTAATATTGATGATGATGATGATGATGATGATGATGATGGTAATATTGATGATGATAATGATGATGATGTTAATACTGATTATGAAGATGATGATGATGATGATGATGATATATAATGATAATGCACTTTTCTCCAACCATACGTTTCTCTCCTATCCTATCTTTTTTCTTAAGTCCTGTAATTTTTTCTTCTTTAACTCGCATATTTGTCTTGCTCTCTCGCTCACTTCTTCGCTCACCCGCTCCTTCCTCTGTTTCTCATCATTTGGGAGTCTAATTCCATTACTAAGATATCTGACTCCTAAGCTTATTAAGAAAGTCTGGAAATGACAAAAATTAAGTCTTTGAGCAGAAGGTTGGTTTCTCCCACCTCTACATTCTCTCTCTCCCTCTCTCTCTCTCTCTCTCTCTCTCTCTCTCTCTTTCTCTCATAAACACCAAGCCCCCCCTCTCACCCCAACCAATACACCCAACATAATGCACGTAATAAGCGAACACCCAGACCACCACCTTTGTCTGCCAGGTATACATAACCCCTCCTCTTTTCCCTCTTTCTCTCCCCTTTTCCTCCACCCTTCCTTTCTTCCCTCCATCTCCTCTCCTCCTTAACTGCTCCCTTAATACTCACAGACACTCTCGTAATCCCCCACCTCGACCCTTATGCAGGAAACACTGACAATAGACGTGGTTAAGGAAAGAGGTCAGGGAGGGAAATACAAGCCAATCCCCCGAGAGGAAGATGGGATAATACTATGTTCACATTAACTTGGCGTAAATTTGCCGTCTCTCCATACTGAATACAGAGAGATTAACCCTGGAATATGGCGCTAGTCACGAAGAAGTGCTATGGAAAGGATGCAAAGCCCCACAGTACTGCCTTATTCTGCCACTGAGCTACGTGAAATGAGCTACGTAAGGCGAAAATATCCTAATTTAAGTGAATGGTGTATAGACAGGCAATATACGGAAATTCCCCTCAAAGAAATGGTGTATTGTGAGGAATATATAGGCAAGATAATGAAGATCAGGTACGTAATATAAATACTATGCTTTATACGATCATGTCCCGGAAAGGAAGGTGGATTGCGATAACATACACAAAATACAAATAGGCGTCACCAATATACGGACATACACTCCATAGCAAGGGTGTATTGCGAGTAGTGGAGAGGTAACAAACTGAAATGCCTACAAGGAATGTGCACTCAATGTTTTCAAAGGGAAGAGTGTATTGCTTGTGTTTGGAAGGAGAAGAGGCAGACCTGGAATAAAGCAGAGGGATAAAACGAAATATTACGCTTCTGTGGGAGTGTATACGAGAGTGATGGAGTCAGAAGATGCGGCAGAAGAAAAGACAAGATCAGACGAGGTGTGTGTGTGTGTGTGTGTGTGTGTGTGTGTGTGTGTGTGTGTGTGTGTGTGTGTGTGTGTGTGTGTGTGTGTGTGTGTGTGTGTGTGTGTGTGTGTGTAGGACGCTATATGAATGAGGGGTAGTTGGAAGAAGAGGTAGACTAAGAACAAGATATAGTAACAAGGTGGAAGGGAATAAGTGACAAGGTGATACAGGATTGGAGGGAAGGTATATAAACGTGAGGAATTAATACAGGTTGATGCCCCCAGGTGTATTTTGATAACAGGTGGGTGGGTGTATGGACGTGAGAGTAACATACACTGATGGCCATAAGGTAGGGTGTGCAGCGGGAGTAAGATTTAGAGCGGCGATTGTCTGTTAATTAATATTCTCTTACCTCACAGGTGTATGTATCTCCTGACCTTGAAACATAAAATTGCATTCCCACAGTTACAAATATTATATACCTAAACAAAAACCGTACACATATTTATGCATATACATTTTCATATCGATCTATTATATACATATATATTACACACACACAAACTATATTACATTCTCGTATATATATCAGTGACGAAATATATGAAGGTGGTGCTGCACATAACAATCCATTTATAATATTACACTTTTAATTACCACACAGCCTGGGTAAATATGACTCAATGAAAACTGAGACGTAACATTGACACAAGAGATTTATTGAACTGGTATGACCGCAGCTGCACCAAAGTTATTTACTCCATTGTTTATTTAAGAATACCTGGTCACGTTAATTATTGGATTTGTTTTTTAACTGATGGGAGGCTTTCGCGGTTGCCATCCACTCACCTGATGTACAGCTACCTGCATGCGAGTCTATACCGAGTGACGAGAATAAATTATGTCCGCTACTCCAGGACACCATTTACTACGTTGGGTGGTAACCATATAGCCAAAAATAGACACCTGGTGGATTTGTGGATTACGGCGGTACAACCCTCCCACGAACGACCTAATGCTAGCAATACACTCCAACTCTGGGATTTAAACCCTAATCTGCTGTACCCGTCTGAAGTGTCTTGACTTACTAGACCACTAAGCTTGCCTCTCTCTCTCTCTCTCTCTCTCTCTCTCACACACACACACACACACGGAGACCAGTAGGCATGCACCTCAATCTCTCTCTCTCTCTCTCTCTCTCTCTCTCCCCACTGACCTTCGCATGCTGGTGCAGGTAAAGGGCACCACCTCCACACAAC
>NC_137040.1:23634781-23647281 GCF_032717465.1 Coenobita brevimanus | reverse complement strand
CAAGGCTTGAATGATTAGTGGCTGAAATTATGGATTATTTTTCCTAATTTGTTTTTCTGTGTTCCTTTATGATTCATTTTTCTTGTAAGTTTGTGTGTGACTCAAATTTTTCCCTCTATTTCTTGATCAGTCATATCCCATGAATTTGTGGAAAAGAGGATGATGATGATGATAATGATGATGATAACGACTGTGACTGATGATTGTAACGATGATGATGACTGACGAATGATGATGATGACGGTGATTGATGATAATGGTGCTAATGATAATGATGATGATAATGACGACGATAATGGTAGTTCAGTTCTTTTTAATTTAAGCAGTGATACATTACATAAAAATCACTGGTGGGGAGTCGGAGAAACAGGGACGAATAGATAGAAATAGACAGAATAGATAGATGATGGAATAAAGGCGATAGACAGAAAACTGGACAGACTGATGGAACGGAGATAAATGAAGAGAAATAAAGGAGCAGTAAAGTTTAGAAAGAAAATATACAAACAAATAAAAAGAGGGACAGAAAGACAGAGATGTGAAAGGAAATAAAGGAATAAAGATAAGAAAAAACTGGGACAGACAGGGGGACAGAAAGAAGGCTAGATAGAACAAAAAGAGGGCTGAAAAGAGGGACAGTGAGGGGAAGAAGAAGAACAGGGACGGGAAAGAGGGATTGTGTGGGGGAAAAGAGGAATAGAAGGACAATAGAAGGATGGAGAGCGGGAAAAATGGAGATAAAGAGGGGAAAAAAAGAGGGACAGAGGGGAGAAGGAGAGACAGACAGGGGAAAGAGAGGGATAAAGGGAAAAAAATAGGGACAGAGGGAAAAAAAGAGGGACAGAGGGAAAAAGAGGGATAGAGAGGGGTACAAAGAGGGATAGAGGGATAAAAAGAGGGATAGAGGGATAAAAAGAGGGACAGAGAGGGTAAGAGGGACAGAGAGGGTAAGAGGGATAGAGAGGGGTAAAAATAGGGATAGTGAGGGGAAAAGGAGGGATGAAGAGGGGAAAAAAGAGGGACAGAGAAGGATAAGAGGGACAGAGAGGGGAAAAGAGGGACAGAGAGGGGGAAAAGAGGAACAGAGAAGGATACGAGGGACAAAGAGTGGAAAAGAGGCAATGAGAGGGGAAAAAAGAGGCAAAGAGAGGGGAAAAAAGAGGCAAAGAGAGGGGAAAAAGAACAAAAAAGAGAGAGGGCGGATCATATGACAGGAGGGGGAATATATTATAGTAGTTTTTAAGAGGGTCGGATGGGGCAGGCCTGTGTGATGGTAAAATGGAGGAGAAAATTGATTACAGGAGAGAGAGAGAGAGAGAGAGAGAGAGAGAGAGAGAGAGAGAGAGAGAGAGAGAGAGAGAGAGAGAGAGAGAGAGAGAGAGAGAGAGAGAGAGAGAGAGAGAGAGAGAGAGAGAGAGAGGTGTTAGATCATGGTGTTTCGTCAAAAAAAATCACAAAGACAGACTTAAACAGACAGGCAGACAGACAGACAGAAAATAATCGCGCTTCCGTACAGTGTTTAGTCCCTCCCACAGACAGACAGACGTGAATGACTCAAGAGACAGATAGACAGTTCGATTTACGTAACTTGACAGACAGACAGACAGACAAGGTAAAACTTTCCTTAAAATAACAATAAATCACATTGACAAGAACAGGAATATATTTAAAGACAGATATACAGAAAGAAAAATGACAGGCCGATAGATAGATAGATAGATAGATAGATAGATAGATAGACAGATAGATAGATAGATAGATAGATAGACAGACAGACAGACGGACAGACATACTCGTACATCAGACAGAAGGAGATAGATAAATACATAGGCAGGATGGAGGGATAGACAGACAGGGATAAATGTCAATTATTGGATAGACACAGAGAGAAAATGTCAAAGATAACTCCTGAATCAGCTTTCACTGCATGATTTACTCCATTCCTCTTGTACAACAGCATACCAGCGGCAGAGTGACAGACCAGACAGACAGGCAGACAAAGAAAGAAAGAAAGAAAGACAAACAGACAGACACGGAGACAGACAGACAGACAGACAGAGAGAGAGAGAGAGAGAGAGAGAGAGAGAGAGAGAGACAGGCAGACAGACAGACAGACAGGCAGACAGTCTATCTATCTATCTATAGCCCGACGCCCTAATCCCGCAAAGGGTGGCCGCAGACAAATCGCCTCCAAGTCACTCTGTCACCCACCATTTGACTCCCCTCCCCCCAACTCACCCCCCCCTCCCTCATATACCTCTCAACTCCATCCCTCCACCTCATCCTCGGTCTACCCCTCCCTCTCCCTCCCTCCACCTCACCTACATACACCCTCTTAGTCAGTCTTTCATTCTCCATTCTCTCCACATGTCCAAACCACCTCAGTGTATTTCTCCTAATCTTTTCAACCACATCCACATCTACCCCACAATGTTCCTTCACTTCTTCATTTGTCAACCTGTCCCTCCACGTCACTCCACATGCTCCTCTCAAGTAACTCATTTCCACTGCTCTCACTCTTGACTTGTTCCCCTCTTGCAAGGTCCACGCCTCGCTTCCATACGTCAGGGTAGGGATCACAATACCATCATGCAGTGACTTCTTAACTTCCATACTCACCTCCCTATTTCTCATCACTGCTTTCAGTGTACCAACAACCTTTCTTCCCTGCTGTACCTTTTCACGTACTTCATCCCCCAAAGTTCCATCCTTACTCATCACACTACCCAAGTACTTGAATGCACTCACAATCTCCATATCCTCACCATCCAACCTCACTGCACACTCTGTGACTTCATTCCTCTCAAACACCATAACTTTACTTTTGTTTACATTAACTTTCAGCTTCCTCCTCCTACACACTGTCCCAAATTCATTCACCAAACCTTGCAACTCCCATTCATCTTCACTCAACAATACTGTATCATCAGCAAACAGCAACACCGGAAGCTTCCAAATCTCACCCTTATTCATTAGGGCCACCCCCACATCCACTGCCCTACCTTGCACCTCCTTTACAACCCCATCCATATATATATTAAACAGCCATGGAGACATCACACACCCCTGTTTCAGTCCCACATTGAGATCAAAGAACTCACTCAGCTCACCATCCACTCGCACCGTAGCCCTAGCTCCCTCGTACATACTCTTCACAGCACTCAACAATTTCCCTCCACTCCATATATTCTTAATACCTTCCACATACCTTGCCTATCTATTCTGTCATAAGCTTTCTCCAAGTCCATGAAGGCAGCATACACTTTCCTTCCCTTCTCTAGATACTTCTCCACTAAACATCTTAGAACAAATATCTGATCTACACACCCTTTTCCCTTCCTAAATCCCCCTTGTTCTTCTCCAACTAGCTCCTCTGTCATATGCCTAACCCTATCAATGAGTATTCTACCATATATTTTACCAGTCACACTAAGAAGGCAAATACCCCTATGGTTACCACATACTCCTCTCTCCCCTTTTCCTTTGTACAGAGGAACAATTATACCTGATTTCCAGTCCTCTGGAACCCTTCCCTCTTCCCAAGCCAATCTACACAACTTCCATATCCACTCCACAACAATCTCACCCCCATACCTAAGCATTTCACCACACACTCCATCAATTCCTGGGGCCTTTCCCAGCTTAATCTTCTTCATCGCTTCCACAACTTCCGACCTACTGATCTCTTCCTCCCTCCTCTCATCTCTTCTTCTCCCAGCCATTCCCCAACCACTTATACTCACACTGCTCTTACTCTCTACATTCAACAAATCTTCAAAGTGCTCCTTCCAGACAGACAGACGGAATTAATACACAGACAGACAGACATTAAGTAGAGTTCGATCAAGGTACATTATTCCTTTATTACATCTCTAAGAAGACAAAGATGGCAGACACAGACAGACACAGAAACGACCGACTGATAAAGAAACTGGTAGACAGAAAGACTCAAAGACAGACACAGACAGACAGAAAGACAGACAGACAGACAGACAGTAGCCAAAGTAATCTCAGGGTACTACTGTCCTAACACAAAGAAATTCCTGACAATAAAGAACAGTAAAAATAGAGAAAGAAAGACACTACCCAGAATTACATCACGGTAAGCGTTTCCTGACATCACCAGTTCCCGCAAAGAAAGGAGAGAAAGAAAGAACGACAGATATAGATAGATAGATAGAAGGTTAGACAGATAGACAGGCATACATACATACATAAATACATACACGGACAGACAGACAGACGGATATATATGAGATAGTTCAGATAGACAGACACACAGACAGAAGCAAATATATAAAAACAGACAGACAAACAGCAATAAATGTGAGATAATGATTCACATTTGCTTAGCCAATTAACTCCCAGAGAGAGACAGGAAGATAGACAGGAGTAATTATATTAAAGATAATGATAAACAGAATCCCAGGGAGAGACAGACAGACGAAAATATATACAGAAATGGACAGACAGACAGACAACAACAAGCTTCACCGAGGATACACGTTTTCTTCCCTAATAATAATAATTGTGCGATGGAGGGCAAATTAACGTAAATTTGTAATATTTTTTTTATCTTTTCTAAGACATGCAAGACGAGGCTAACACACACTTCTCCAGCCACGACAAAAGGAGTGGAAGGAAGTGTAGTTAGGTGTCGTAAGGTGTGATAATAAAGTGTAGTCGAAAGCGGTAAGACATATTACTAGTAGGGTGTAGTAGTAGCAGGTGCAGTAGTAAGGTGGTCAAGGTGAAGCAGTAGCAGTAGTAAGGTGTAGTCAAGGTGTAGTAGTAGCAGTAGTAGTAGTAAAGTGTAAAGTGTAGTAGCAGTATGTGTTAATTTGATGTGGCTGCAAGATGTACAGCAGAGTAGTAAGGAGTAATAAAGAGCAGGCTAGAGTAAATAACGGGATGAGGTGGTAGGAAGCATTAACAAGAGAAATATCAGGAAATATAAGGAAGTGGAGGCATGAGAGCAACTTGACATTGAAAGAAGGTAGTGAGGTGGATGTATGATTTATCTAAAGGGTGGAAGTGGATTGATGTGGATGGATGGAGGAGGGATAAGGAGGAGAAACAGCGGGGAACATAAGAGAGTGGAAATGAAAGGAACTAAGATGCACTGTGACGATGCGTAACCATAACACACACACACACACACACACACACACACACACACACACACACACACACACACACACACAAAGAGACAATATTGATTCTCACCTGGGTTACCTGTAAACGCAAAAACAAAGATAAGATTGCGCTCATCCTCTTGATTAGGAGTGAAAATTACTAAGCTGAATAATATTGTCATGAATGGTCGAAAGAGAAGGCGAATTTCAACCTAGGAGTGATGGTGTAAGAGGAAATAAACGATTTTTAACGAGAGAAACTATGCAAAGCTGTGCAGGAGAAAGGGAGATTGGCAGGGGTTAGGGAGGCACTCAATCCATACTTATTACAATGTATTTATTCTTAACCTTTCTAACCCCCTTTCAGTTCAGTTGATGGCCAAATGGAGTTAGAAGACTGTTTTGACTAGTAACCAAGGAGACTGACTCCTTCCTTATACTCATCAAATATTAATCAATCACGACTTAGTACTAAAGACGTAGTACCGGCCCAGTATCATCACGCAAGAACCAACCAGACACAGCGGCCATCAAAGTTATCGAAGTGAGTGTAATAAACGAACAACAAAGGACATTTTCAACCCATCTAGAGTAATTTCATCGACAGACACAATCAAAAACAGTACCTCTTCAGTAGGGCGACGCAACAAACTCTCATCCCTTTTCTGACCAACTCTCTAATGCAAGAGTTAACCGTTACTCCCAGACCTTCATTTATGCAACAGGTCAACTCTGAAACTGTCTCCCTCTGTATTTCCTACTTCCTATGATCTCCAGTCTTTCAAACGCAGTGTGTCCAGGCATCTCGAATTGAACGGATCTTGAATTTGGCTCTTTTTTGTATTGTTTTTGTTTTTGTTTTCTTGGAAGGAATGGTTTCCGGGCTCCTGGCCTTTGGTTCCTTCCTTCTTGTATAAAAAAAAAAAAATCTATATATTCTTGCCGCTATACAGAGCCCCTTCCGTTCGAGAGGTCTCTGTTAATCTGAAGTAGTAGTCACAATCTCATGCTTATCTGAACGTGAAATCGGTGGACTGCAGGGGGAGGGTGTTCGGTTGCAGTCCACCATCGTCCTTTCGGCGGATGGGGAGGGAGTTGAGGGACGTTTGCTGTACCAGGTAGCGGAGCCGGCTGGTTACATTGGTGCCACCAAGTGAAGGAGCCTCTCTCTCTCTCTCTCTCTAGCAACATACTGTGCATTGACCCAGTACGCTTGCTTTATTGTCTTTCTTGGATTACAACAAAGAAACAAAACAATTATACGAAAGAATGGCTCGTCTCTCTCTCTCTCTCTCTCTCTCTCTCTCTCTCTCTCTCTCTCTCTCTCTCTCTCTCTCTCTCTCTCTCTCTCTCTCTCGTGACTAATACAGCTATCGAGTGAGTGCGGTCCTCTCACAGCAGGAGGTGGAAGGCGTTTTGTGGAAGACGGATATGGGGATTCTTAGGTGTGTGTGTGTGTGTGTGTGTGTGTGTGTGTGTGTGTGTGTGTGTGTGTGTGTGTGTGTGTGTGTGTGTGTGTGAAATGAGTGATGATGATGATGATGATGATAATGGCCATTATAATCATGTTTCACCTCTGCATTAGGCCAAGTACTGTCAGACTGGAGGGTTGGCGGGACTAGTAACCAAGGAGACTCATTCATGCCTCATAACTCTCACTGACTTCCACACAACCAGGCCTAAGCATTAAAGGTTTTGGAGTGACCCTGTTCCGTCAGTTGAACAGACCGATTAAAACAAATGTCAGATGATAGTATTCCCCCCTTCCCCCCTCTTCCAATATCCCTCGTAGTGAAAGGGTTATTGAAGGCTATACGTAATCCTTAAGTTCCATAATTAAACTCAAGAACTCAAAAAAACTGAAAAAAAATATATCCGAACTTAAAACTCCAAAAAACTCAAAAACTCCCCAAAAATCCTAAATAAAAAAGTAAAAAAAATCCGACTCCCCCCAAATCCAAAACTCCCCAAAACTCCAGAACTCTCCTAAATCTCCAAACCTAAAAAAAAAAAACTCAAATTCAAAAAAATCCCAAATTAAAAAAAAAAAAAATCAATTTCTCTGGTCTACACATTCCGGCCGAGAAGCGTGAAAGTCTACGCTCCAATCCAGCCACGTTTCACTACCAATCTACATACCGCAGGGGAGTTATGTGTGTGTGTGTGTGTGTGTGTGAAATGAGTGATGATGATGATGATAATGGCCACTATAATAATCTGTCTCACCTCTGCATTAGTCCAAGTACTGTCAGACTGGAGGGTTGGCGGGACTAGTAACAAAGGAGACTCATTCCAGCCTCATAAGTCCCATCGAATTCCACGCAACCACGCCTCAGTATTCAAGGTTTTGGAGTGACCCTGTTCCGTCAGATGAACACAGACCGAATGTCAGATGATAATATTCCCCACTTCCAATATCCCTCGTAGTGAAAGGGTTATTGAAGGCTATACGTAACCTTTAAGTTCCATAATTAAACTCTATCTATCTATCTATTGCTAGACGCCTCAATCCCGTTTGGGGTGGCCAAATCGCCTCCAAGTCGCCCTGTCCCCCGCCATTTCACTGCCCTGCTCCCAACTCACACCCCCCTCTCTCATATACCTCTCCACCCCATCCCTCCATCTCATCCTCGGCCTCCCCCTCCCTCTTCCCCCCTCCACCTCACTCACATACACTCTCTTCGTCAGTCTTTCACCCTCCATCCTCTCCACATGGCCAAACCACCTCAGTGTGTTCCTCATAACGCTTCCTATCACATCCACATCCACACCACAACGCTCCTTTATATCCTCATTCGTCAGCCTGTCTCTCCATATGACTCCACAGGCTCAAGAACTCAAAAAAACTGAAAAAAAATATCCAAACTTAAAACTTCAAAAAACTCAAAAACTCCCCAAAAATTCAAACAAAAAAAAACAAAAAAATCCAACTACCCCAAAATCCCAAACTCCCCTAAACTCCAGAACTCTCCTAAAACTCCAAACCTAAAAAAAAAAACCTCCCAAACTCAAAAAAAATCCAAAATTAAAAAAGAACTTCGAAACTCAAAAAAACTTCAAAACTCAAAAAACTCCAAAACTCAAAAAAAAAAAACATAAATAAAAAAATACTCCAAAACTCAAAAAAACTCCAAAACTTCAAAAATATTCAAACCTTCAAAAAACGGTTTAAAAATCCAAAACTTAAGAACAACAAAGCTAAATAAAATCGATTGTAAATTGCAAGGAAAAATAGGTATAATGATATCGTAGAGTTACTATATATATATATATATATATATATATATATATATATATATATATATATATATATATATATATATATATATATATAACAGAGCCAATATCCCCGGTTAATTAATATAAAGTTAATATATAAAAATAATATGCAGGTAAATTAAAGCTGGCTTTTAAAGGCAGTGAACTCCTCTCTCTCTCTCTCTCTCTCTCTCTCTCTCTCTCTCTCTCTCTCTCTCTCTCTCTCTCACACACACACACACACACACACACACACACACACATTAATCTCACTCGTAATATAATAAGCTTGTCTCGTTTTACTCGGAAAGCGACTCTCTCTCTCTCTCTCTCTCTCTCTCTCACACACACACACACACACACACTATATATATATATATATATATATATATATATATATATATATATATATATATATATATATATATATACCTCCACCCATAACCCCACTGGCAAAATAATAATCTTGCCTCGTTCCCACATATTACTCAGAAAGCCAGAAATATTTGAGACTTTTTCCTTCACCTTCTATGACACGATTTTCTTTATTTCATTGTACTAGCTTTAATTTACTTTCATTCCTTTCTCATATTAAATTTCTCTACATCTACTTCTCTTCGTAATATAATAATAATAATAATAATAATAATAATAATAATATAGGTGTCGGTACAAATTTCTCCACACCTGCATTCCAGTTATAGAATGTTGGGATTATGTATAACTTTCTAAAACAATTATTCCTACAACTACATTTCCACCACTAAAAACCGTGGAAATAATCACAAATAGACAGATAGATAGATAGACATGATAGATAGATTTACCTGAGTGTAAATACTTTTCGTGTCTGGAAATTCTCCACATCTACATTCCACTCAGAAATGAAGACAAAATAAGCGAGTAATACACACACACACACACACACACACACACACACACACACACACACACACACACACACACACACTACTTACCTCTTCATTCCCTCTCCACTTCCACTCACCCAATTCAATCTACTACCACCCAGGGTGTAATCCCTCTTTCAAAGTCTCTTACACACCCCTCTCACCTACACACCCACCTCAACCACACCCTCTCCCCTCTCCATGCCCACTCGGCCCACTCAAAACACAGCCAGACAGAGAGTACAGTCCCACCCGGCGATCGAACTCAATTTCTCTGGTCTACACATTCCGGCCGAGAAGCGTGAAAGTCTACGCTCCCAGCCAGCCACGTTTCACTACCAATCTACATACCGCAGGGGAGTTGGGTTGGTGGGAGAGGTACTTGTGTGGGGGTGTGTGCGGGGTGTCGTGTAAGGTTCTGTGGGTGTAGAGGGTGTACGAGGAGGGTGTAGGGCGTATGTGGGTGGGTGTAGGGATTTTGTGTGTGTGTGTGTGTGTGTGTGTGTGTGTGTGTGTGTGTGTGTGTGTGTGTGTGTGTGTGTGTGTGTGTGTGTGTGTGTGTGTGTGTGTGTGTGTGTGTGTGTGTGTGTGTGTGTGTGTGTGTGTGTGTGTGTGTGTTTTAATCTGTACTTTTTTTTACTTTTTTCATTTGAACTAATTTTTCTTCTCATTTTGCTACCCCCGAAAAAGATAAACACTAGAATACGGTGCTAATCACGAAGAAGTGCTGTGGAAGGGATGCTGGCCGTAGTACTGCCTTAACACTGAGCTAAACGAAAAAGGCTGCAAAGGGACGGAAAATGTTAGTATATTAAGTTATACAGAGATGCCCTCATAAGGAACGGGTTAGGCTATGACTGGCTGATTCACTTATAGGTGTAGGTGGCGGCGACCATCATCCTCTCACTTGATGTAGTGCTGCCTACTTCTTCCTTTACCTTTATATATTTTTTTCTGTGTCTATTCTCCTCCTTTCCAGTTTCACCCATCATTCCTGTCACTTTTTATTACTCTTCCTTCCTTTTCAGGTGGCTTTACATTGAGTGACAAGCCTAATGGTTTCCTGTAAACCAGGAAACCATTTACATCGCTGGGAAGTAACCATATAATCAGTCCATACCTGTTCTTTACATGTTAACACGTGGGTTGGTGGAGGGTTGGTGTCCCTCCCCGTAAACAACTAACTCAAAGTCAAACGGCCACTGCTAACGGGATTATGGCGTCTGGTAATAGACAGATAGTTTACTGAAAGTCTCTCTCTCTCTCTCTCTCTCTCTCTCTCTCTCTCTCTCTTTCTTCTCTCTCTCTTTCTCTCTCTCTCTATTTGTCAATCTATCTATCTATCTTTTCCACACATTGCATGGTCCCCAACACAGAAGCATTTCTCAAATTCCACAGTGCTCTGTTCGCACCTATAAATGTATTTCGACTTGAGAGAGGGAGAGAGAGAGAGAGAGAGAGAGAGAGCAAAGGATAAGAGAACGGATTAAAGCACGGCTGGAAACGTGTGAATAAGTGCATGAAAGTGAGTGAGCTAAAAGAGAGAAAGTGAGAGAGAGCCAGAGAACCATGAATAATGTGACACAGACCCGGATTTCACAGACGGGTGGCGGTGCTGTGTTGTTACCATGATTCGAATCCCGAGGGAGAGAGAGAGAGAGAGAGAGAGAGAGAGAGAGAGAGAGAGAGAGAGAGACATACAGACACGAAGGTAAAGAGAACCGTCTGGAGAAGATAAAAATAAAGTACAAGACACAATCGTAGTGAAGGGGTTGAGAAATGCAATACCTGTTACATCCGACTTTACACAAATTTCATCCACTTCCTGTTTTCACCAATTTTTGCTTTCTCATATTTCATCCACTTCCGGCTTTCATAAAATGTCGCTTTCTCACATTTCATCCACGTCCTGTTTTCACCAAATGTCGCTTTCTCACCTTTCATCCACTTCCTGCTTTCATCAGTTTTTACCTCCTCAGGGTGCATACCTGTCTTTCTCACCTAATCACTTCCGGCAACATTACCTGCTTCTTCGTTTTAGGACTTTCATGCTTTTTCGTACACCCAGTCTTGCTCTTCCTCCCTCCATTCCTTCAATACTTCCCACTTACATTTCCCTCTTCCTTTTTATCTCCTCCAACCCCCCTCTTTCTATCTCCTCCCACTCCCCTCTTTATCTCCTCCCATTCCCCTCTTTCTCTCTCTCTCTTCCCACGCCCCTCTTTCTATCTCCTCCCACTCCTCTTTTTTTCTATCTCTTTCCACTTCCCTCTTCCTATTTCTTTCCACTTCCCTCTTTCTATTTCCTCCCACCCCTCTCTTTTTCTCCACCCACTTCCTTCATTCTCTCTTTCTCCTCTCTTTCACTCCCACTACCTCACCTCTCTTTATTCCTCAATTCAAAGTCCTCTCTATGACTTCCCTTCCCCTTCCTACCCCACAACCTCCCCCCTATTCCCTCACACTTCAAAATTCACCCCCTCTCTATCCTTTCCCTACCCCTTCCATCCCCTCTCAAACCCACCTTCTCCCTCCCTCGATACAGCGAAACCCCTGACTTTCCAACTCCTCCCCAACTATCCCTCCCCTCTCTCTCCCCTCCCCACGAACCCCTACCCCTTAATTCACCCTCGATCGAGAAAAATCCCTACTTTTCATCAGGTACCGAATCCCCACACTCGCACCCCTCTTTTCTCCCCTTGCCCTTTCTCCCCCCCCCCACTCCCTCCTTACCTCCCCCACCATCCCTCCCCTCCCCCGGATTCCAGCGTATCAGGGGGGAGGTTAGCTGGCCTGGAATAAATTTTACGGGGCACTGGACTTGACTGGACACGGTGAAGGCTCGTCCCACCTTGCTCTATCTTACTTTACCTTGCTCTCTCTCTCTCTCTCTCTCTCTCTCTCTCTCCATTCATCCATCTACCTCTCTATCTTTATTACTGACTTTTATATTTTCCCCTCCTATTTTTATTTCCTTAATACGTTTGGTTTGCTCTCTCTCTCTCTCTCTCTCTCTCTCCTTTGTCTGCGGCTCAATCAAGCTGGACATACTGACTGTCTCGTTCTATCCTCTCAATTTCTCTTCCTCTCTGTTTTGTTTCCTTTCCTGCTGCCTGCCTGTCTGTCTGTCTCTGTCTGTCTGTCTGTCTCTCTTTCTCTCTGCCTTGGCTCTATTATTTCTAAGTTTGTCAAAAAAAAA
>NC_137040.1:23614781-23629781 GCF_032717465.1 Coenobita brevimanus | reverse complement strand
GGTGTGTGTTGTATTGAGAGAGAGAGAGAGAGAGAGAGAGAGAGAGAGAGAGAGAGAGAGAGAGAGAGAGACAGAGACAGAGAGAGAGAGAGAGAGAGAGAATACAGATGACTCGATTAAACCGTACAGTCGAAGATGATAACACGTTTGTCACCCCCCTCCCCTCCCCTCCCCTTCCCTCCAACAACCTTCTCTCCCCTCTCCCTCACCCTCATCTCTCCCTCACCTCCATGCTCCTTCCTACCATCTCTCCTCCTCCTTTCCTACTCTCTCGACTTTCCTCCCTTCCTTTCCTCCAGTTTTTCTTCTCTCATTCTTTCCTCCCGTTCTCCTCTCCCCTCCCCCTTTCTTTCCAGCTGTTTCTCCCCTCATATTTTCTCCCCTTCTTTCCCCTCCTCTCCTGTTTCTTTTATTTTCATCCTCCTTCCTCTCCTCTCCCCCTTCCCCTCTCTCCTTCCCTTTCTTCTCCCCTTCTCTCTCCACCCTCATCCTTCCTCCTTCACGCTCCCCTCCCCTCATTTTCTTCATTTCCCCCCCCCCATCCCCTCGCCATCCCTCAGCCAGAGCAGTCCAGTAACATGAACATATCCCCTCTCCCCCTCCCCTCCCCTTCTTTCTTTCAATTTCTCCTCCTCTCCCCTTCCCTTCTTTCCTCCAAATAACCTCCCCTCCCCCCCCCTCTCTCTCTCTCTCCCCTGCCCTGCCCTGCCCTACCCTTCCCTCCCCTCCCCTCTCCCCTCATCCCTCACCCTGCACTGCCCCATAACAATGACGTATCCCTTTCCCTTTCCTTTTTTTTAGTGTGTGACCTCTATTTTTCCTCTCTCTCTCTCTCTCTCTCTCTCTCTCTCTCTCTCTCTCTCTCTCTCTCTCTCTCTCTCTCTCTCCAATTTCCTCTCTTCTCTCCTTCCTTCGTCTTCAACTCCTTCCCTCTTCCTTTTTCCTTACAGTCTCCCCTCTCTCCCCTCCCTTTCTTTCCTCCAACTGCCTCTCTCCTCCCCTTCTTTCCTCCGCTTCTCCCTTCCCCTCTCCCCTCACCCCTCAGCCTACAAGTCCCCTCAACACTCACGTATTCTTTTTCTCTCTACCCTACAATTTCCCCTCACCATCTTCTCTCTTCTATCTTCCTTCTTTCCTCTCCTTCCCCCTCCCATTCCTTCCTCCTATCCTCCTTCCCTTCTTTCATTCATTTCCCCTCACTCCCCTCTCCCCCCATCCTTCACCCAGTAGCGCCCCGTAACCGTGACGTATCCTTTTTCTTTCTATCATACAATTCCTCCCCTTCCCTCTCCCTCCTCCCATTTCTTCCTCCACTTTCCCTCTCACCCACCATTCTTCCTTCCCCTCCCCTCTCTTCCTCCACTTTCCCTCTCACCCACCATTCCTCCTTCCCCTCCCCTCTCTTCTCCCCTCATCCCCCACCCAGCAGCGCCCCTTTTCTTTCTACCACACAATCTCTCCCCTTCCCTCTCCTTCCTCCCATTTCTTCCTTCATTTCCCCTCCCTCTCTTTATTCCTCCTTCCCCTCCCCTCTCTTCCCCTCATCCCTCACCCAGTAGCGCCCCGTAACCGTGACGTATCCCCTTGTTTTCCGCCAGTGCAGGACGCTAGCGGTAATTACCCTCGTCCACCAGGGGCCACGTTCGTCCTCCCTTCTCGTCCTAGTGGAGTCAATCTCGCTCTACCGATCTGACGCTGAGATATCTGTTTTACCGTCAACTGAAACTAGATTTTTTTTTTAATACGTTTCTACCTTAATACAATTTCTTTTTTTTTTAATTATTATTCGCTATGTTTGAGTTCTGATTATTTTTATTATTATTGTTTTTATTAATTCTCTTCACATTCTCTTTACGGTATCGATATCAATGTAGTATTTTTTTTTTTTTTGCACCTGAATTCTCTCTCTCTCTCTCTCTCTCTCTCTCTCTCTCTCTCTCTCTCTCTCTCTCTCTCTGTTCGATTTCATTCATTTTTATTTTTTTTCATATAAGTCTCTTCTCCCTCCCTTCCCCTCCCTCTTTGGAGCTCGATTACTATTTACATTTTTTTCATATTTTAAGTTTTTAAAAATTCTCTCTCTCTCTCTCTCTCTCTCTCTCTCTCTCTCTCTCTCTCTCTCTCTCTCTCTCTCTCCAGATTTCAACTTTAATTTTTTTTCCTTTAATAATTCACCCCCCCCCCTTCGTTCTTGGCCTGATTTCACTTTATTCTTTTTCTTTTTTACATTTTGACTTTACTTCTTTATAATATACTTTCCACAATTTTCATTTTTTTTTTTTTTTTTGCTCTACTGAACCATGACTTTTTGTATTTTTTTTCTCTCGATATTTAAATTGTACTTTTTTAAATAATGTCTTTTTGCTTCATTTCTACTTTCTCTATTTCTTCGATTTCAATTTTATTTTTTCCTTTTCGCTCGATTTCAACTTTAATATGTCTGTCTGTCTGTCTCTCTGTCTGTCCGTCTCTATCTCACACACACACACACACACACACACACACACACACACACACACACACACCTACTAATGGTATATACCTGATAAATTCCAAACCTCAGCTCAACCTCTCTCCTTAACTACCTTACAAATATTGAACACCCAATGAACACACAAATACAAAATCAACAACCCACCTACATAAAGTTAAAAAAAAAAAATAATGAACTGAACAAAAATAACAAAAACCCAAAAATCAAGAAAAAAAAAAAGGAGAATATATCAAGCACTATGACTACACGAAATAAGAAAAACGAAAGGCAATTCATCACACCTCACAAAGCCCATAATAAATAAAATAAATAAAATAAAAATAAAATAAGAAAAAGTATATAAGTAAATGAATAAGGTAAATAAAAATGAATAAGTAAATAAAATAAATAATATAAAATAAATTAAAGTAAAAAGTAAATAAGTAAATATGTAAATGAATAAAGTAAATAAAATAAACAAGTAATTGAAATCAATCAATCAACCCTAATAACAACAAACTCCCAACACCAACACACTAATTAACCCTCATTTCCCAATTGCCTTAAAATACAGACGCTCATGAAATACACAAAATCAACACAAACAACAAAAATACACCAACACCTGAACAAACACAAAAACAGCAAAACAAAAAAATAAAAATATAATCCCGAAAAACAACTGTACAGGTGAACAAAAAAAATCACAAGAAAATTACACCAACACCTGAACAAAACGAAAGATAAAAAAAATGCAAAAAAAAAGAAAGATCCCGAAAAAGAAATGTGTACAGGTGAGCATAAAAAAAATCACAAAAACACTTCATTATAAAAAAAAAAGAAAATAACATCTCATAAAGGCCCACAAAAACAAGAATCGTATCCAACAACAACAACAACAACACCCTCCCAACACCTACACACTCATTAACCCTCGCTACCTGACAACCTAAAAAAAAAAAAAAAAAAAAGACTAGACATAAACATGGAGCACATCATGGATTTTCCTTGTTTTTTTCCTTTTTTTTTGGGGGGGGGGGTCAAGTCAG
This sequence comes from Coenobita brevimanus, assembly GCF_032717465.1. NCBI lineage: Eukaryota > Metazoa > Arthropoda > Malacostraca > Decapoda > Coenobitidae > Coenobita > Coenobita brevimanus. The sequence goes on along the minus strand of NC_137040.1, from coordinate 23,626,259 downwards.
AGGATCCCACGTCCGTTTTTTTCACGGCTAATTATGTCCATGAATGTGGTGCAGGTGGGCAGCCAGGTGTGTTAATGAGCAGGTGTGTGTGTGTGTGTGTGAGGGGGGAGAGAGGGGGGGTTTTGTGTGGGAGTTGTGTGGGGGGGGGTAGAAGGGGAGAGGGTTTTGTGTGTGTGTGTGTGTGTGTGTGTGTGAGGGGGGAGAGAGGGGGGGTTTTGTGTGGGAGTTGTGTGGGGGGGTAGAAGGGGAGAGGGTTTTGTGTGTGTGTGTGTGTGTGTGTGTGTGTGTGTGTGTGTGTGTGTGTGTGTGTGTGTGTGTGTGTGTGTGTAAGCATGAGGGTGATAGTGAACGTATGGTACAGGTGAAAGTCGTTGTACTCACCACCTGTGACTATAGTTCTTTCACTTTAACCTGGCCCAGATTTTCGTCCTTTTGCAGTTTACTCCACGTAGCTCAGTGGTAGAAAAAGACAATACTACGACTCTATATCCTTTCCATAGCACTTCTTCGTGACTAGCACCACATTCTAGTGTTAATCTCTTGCTACAACTCAGCATTCAAGACGAAGAGATGGCAATTTTAAGTCAAGTTAGAGTAAAAAGGGTATTGCAGTGGTGGTGGTAGTGTAGTGGTGGTGTGGTGGTAATGATGGAAAGAGCTGCAAATATGGTGTGTGTGTGTGTGTGTGTGTGTGTGTGTGTGTGTGTGTGTGTGTGTGTGTGTGTGTGTGTGTTTGTCTCTGTCTTGGGTGTGGTAGTGGGCGAAGTGGTGGCAGTTATGTGGTATGTGGGTGGTAGTGGGGTGGTGGTAGTGAGATGCTGGTTGTGGTAATATGGCAGTGGAGGTTGTGACGTGCTGGTAGTGTGGTAACTGTGGTAGTAAGGTGCTGGTAGTGTGGAAATGGTTGTAGTTTGTGGTGGTAGTAGTATGATGATAGTCCTGTAGTATGGTGGTAGTGTGGTGATGGCAGTGAGGTAGTGGTAGTAGTGTGGCGCTGGAAGTGTGGTTGTGGTACTACTGTGGTGCTGGTAGTGTGGTTGTGGTGGTAGTGGTAGTAAAATGGTAATGTCTCTTAAGGTCAATAAAATAATCTACTCTTAAGAAAGTAAAGATAAGACGCTATGAAGGGAAGAAATTAACGCAGCCAAGACGGTAATAAAGAGGAAAAGAGAAAAAAAGAGAGAGTGGAGCGAGTGGAGCGAGAAGTGGAAGAAAAGAGAGAGATCAGAGACAATGTGAACGATCAAAGAGTATTAAATGGAGAGGAAGAAAGGATGAGAGAGAGAGAGAGAGAGAGAGAGAGAGAGAGAGAGAGAGAGAGAGAGAGAGAGAGAGAAATCGGAGTCAGAATAGATATCATGAAGAAAATGAGCAGACGGGAAGAGGTAGGAGGAAGGAAAGAGGAGGAGGAGGGAAAGAGGAGGAGGAGGGAAGGAGAAAGGAAGAGGGAAGGAGGAGGAAGGAAGAGGGAGTGGGAAGGAAGGAAGGAAGGAAGGAAGAGGGAAGGAAGACGGAAGGAGGAGGAAGGAAAAGGGGTTGGGAAGGACGGAAGGAGATTTAAAAAAAAAAAAAAGTCACTAAAAAGAGACGAGGATGACAAAATTTAAGACAGTTCGCTTCATTTTCTTCATTAACACTCCTATGACTCCCAGCTGAAGAAAATCGTCTGGGGGCTGGGGTGCAATACAAGAGCTGTCTCGATCATTAAGGAGTTAGTAATTTAGTGTTCAGGATTTTCCTTTGCTAACCCTGACTCCTGGATCATTCTCACTTTAAGATGTGTGTGTATAACTGAAAATGATTATGGTGACAGTTTTCCGATTAATAAAGGATAGAAGGTAAATGAAGGAGAGGGAGGGAGGGAGGGAGGGAGGGAGAGAGAGAGGGAGGAAGGAAGGAAGAAATGAAAGGAGGAAGGAAGGAAACAAGGAAAGAAAGAAAAGGAAAGGGGGATGGGAAGGAAGGAGGAAAAGGAAAGAAGGATGGGATGGAAGGACGGAAGGAAAGATGGATGGATAAAACATGGGCCAAAAAAGGAAGCAAGGAAGGAAGGATAAGAAAAGACCAAAAAAAAAGGGAGGAAGGAAAGAAAAAAGGATAAAAAAGAACCAAGAAAGGAGGGAAGAAAGGAAGGATGGACGGAAGGAAAGAAAGGAAGAAAGGAAAGAAAGGAAGGATGGAAAGGACAGAAAGGAAGGATGGAAGGAAGGAAAGGAAGGATGGAAGGAAGGAAGGATAAGACTGAATAAATGCATGAAGGACAGAAGGATTATACAATGAATGAATGAATGAAGAAGCGCTAAACAGGGAAATGAAATAAACAAGTGAGACTGAAGAACAAGGAGAGAGAGAAATGAGAGAGGAGGAGGAGGAGGAAAAGTGAGAGAGGAGAAAGAAGATTAGATGAAGGAGCGGGAAGTATAAAAAAAGGTGAAGAGGATGACGGGAATTACGGAGAAGGAAGAGGAAAAAACGAGGCTTAAGGAAAGGAGGAAGATTAAGGAGAATTATGAGAGAGAGAGAGAGAGAGAGAGAGAGAGAGAGAGAGAGAGAGAGAGAGAGAGAGAGAGAGAGTTCCATGGATACAAAGATCACAAAATGGTCTGGCTTTAATAAACAGAAATATTCTATAACTACAAAACCAAGAACAGGATAACACAACAGATGGCTCTCCCCCACCCCCCAGGCAATAAGACGTACAGGAAAATAAGGAGAAGCAAGAAATGAAAAATGAAATGATGTACGGAAACCTGAGGCGTTTTTTTTTTTTTTTTTTTTTTTTTTTAATGTATATACACCAAAAGGAAAGGAATCTGACTGGGGTATATATGAATGGGATTGAACCTCATATATACTGTAGGATCAAGGACTTATTAAATCACTTATAACTGCACGATTCATGAGTCTTACTGTTCTCTTCATGTCACAGATAAGGAATGTTGACTATGTAACGCCGACAGCTGAAATAATGGCTACTGATCTCTAATCTAACTCCAGCTTGGTCCAAAATTGCCCTCTCTCCGTCTTAAAAGCTGAGGTGTAAAGGAAGATAAACACTAAGCTGCTGTTCACGAAGCTGTCTTACGGAAATTATGTACAGCTGTAGTATTGTTTATCTTGCCACTGACCTTGTGAAATAAGCTACAAAGGACAAAAGCCTGGGACAAGTAATAGTGAAAGGAGTATAGAATGTGGTTTTAGCTGCACATCGTTCTCCTCAAGCCAGTTTCATTAACCCCATCAATCCCAGCACGTGTTTCACATCCTTCCTGCTTCCCTCGACGATTTCATTGGACTTAAGACAGATTTATAACTAGAGGAGCTACATGCAGTTCAAATCCACCTGTTACAGATTCTTTATGAATGGAGGACACTTGTAATCTGCTGTATGTATTTTTTTTTTAACTTTTCTTCCTGTTACCCTGCAAAAAATAAACTAAAAATACATCAAATACAGCCTTCATTTGCCTCCTCAGTACTAGGCGGCTCTAATACTAAAAATAAAATAGCTTAGAAGAAAGACAAATTAAATAAATAAATGTGATCTGATTTTAGAAGTTTTTATTTTCGCTCGTAAAGAAATTTTGGGTAAAGGTTAATTTGTCTCTAATACTCGTTTTTTTTTTTTTTTTTTTTTTTTTAGATAGATGACTCCCTAGCACCCATCCCTGGGCGATTTAGTCTACTTTATTTATTTAACCTACTTTACCTTAACATTCTCTTCTATGCTATTTATATCGTTTCAGTATCGAGAGTTTGGGACAATAATAAATGAGGGAATATTCAGGTGTCACGTACAAAATAAATCGCATAGAGAAAGGTGTGACGTAACGAACAGTCCCAGGTCACTTATACTATACTAAATCCTGTTAATTTTCTTTCTCAGGTAAGGAAATAATTGCGATAAATGTGGAAATATTTTGCTAATATTATTCTCTCTCTCTCTCTCTCTCTCTCTCTCTCTCTCTCTCTCACACACACACACACACACACACACACACACACTCAATGAATACTAACAGCCCTCTTAAAAAACGCACATACACGCACGCACACTCATTTACTCCCTCCCTCCTGCCCCTAAAAATGTATGGAGGGAGAAGAGGGAAGGAGAGGTGGAGAAGACAGGAAGAAAAAGGAGAAAAAAGGAAGAAAAGCAAAGGAAAAAAAGGAAACGAATTAAACGATGAAGAATGGAAAAAGGGGGAAAAAGAAAGAAAAATGTCAGGCAAAAAAAGAGAGGAAGATGAAAAGGGAAAGGAAGAAAAAGAGGAAGAAGGAGAAAAAGAGGAAGAAAGGGAGAGAAGAGGAATGGAAAAAAGAGAAAAAAGAAAGAAAAATGTTAGGCAAAAAAGAGGAAGAAAAGAAGAAAAGGGAGAGGAAGAAAAGGAGAAAAGGGAGAGGATGAAAGGGAGAAAAAGAGGAAGAAGGAGAAAAAGAGGAAGAAAGGGAGAAAATGAGGAAGAATGGAAAAAAGAGGAAAAAGAAAGAAAAATGTCAGGCAAAAAAGAGGAAGAAAAGAAGAAAAGGGAGAGGGAAAAGGGAGAAAAGGGAGAGGAAGAAAGGGAGAAAAAGAGGAAGAAAGAGAGAAAGAAGAATGGAAAAAAGAGGAAAAAGAAAGAAATATGTTAGGCAAGAAAGAGGATGAAAAGAAGAAAAGGGAGAGGAAGAAAGGAAGAAAAAGAGATGGAAGGAAGAAAAAACATTGGAAAATATGCAACGAAAGGGAAAAGGAAGGTGGAAAAGTAAGAAGAAAAGGAAAATGGAAGAAAAGAGTAACTAATACAAGCCAGAGGAAAAAATGAAGGAAAATAAAAAAAAAAGAAGAAAGGAATAGAGGGGGAAAAGAGGGGAGCAACAATAAGAGATTTTGAAGAGAGACAACGTGTAAAAAAAAAAAAGAAAAAAAAGAAAAAGAACATTATGAACGAAAAGGGCAGGTAAATTTGTAAAAAAAAGGTGAGATGAAACGATGGGAAAAAATATTAAAAGAAAAAAAAAGGAAAAGTAGGAAATAAATTAAGAAAAATTGGAAAGCTGTTTACACTCGGGCTCCTATGACTCATTTCAGAAATAAAGATACAGATTAGTAAGATAAAAAAAAAGACGATAAGAAAAATATATGAAAACGTGGGAAGAAAATGAAGGAAAAGAAAAAAAGGAAGGAATGAAAGAGGAAGGAAAAAAGGGAGGAATGAAGGAGGAAGGAAAAAAAGGGAGGAATGAAACAGGAAGGAAAAAAGGGAGGAATGAAGGAAGAAGGAAAAAAAGGGAGGAATGAAACAGGAAGGAAAAAAAGGGAGGAATGAAGGAGGAAGGAAAAAAAGGGAGGAATGAAACAGGAAGGAAAAAAGGGAGGAATGAAGGATGAAGGAAAAAAAGGGAGGAATGAAGGAGGAAGGAAAAAAAGGGAGGAATGAAAGAGGAGGGGAAAAAAGGGGAGGAATAAAAGAGGAACGAAAAAAAAAAGGATGAATGAAAGAGGAAGGAAAAAAGGGAGGAATGAAACAGGAAGGAAAAAAGGGAGGAATGAAAGAAGAAGGAAAAAAAGAGAGGAATGAAAGAGGAAGGAGAAAAGGGGAGGAATGAAGGAGGAAGGAAAAAAAGGGAGGAATGAAGGAGGAAGGAAAAAAAGAGAGGAATGAAAGAGGAAGGAAAAAAAGAGAGGAATGAAAGAGGAAGGAGAAAAGGGGAGGAATGAAAGAGGAAGGAAAAAAAGGGAGGAATGAAAGAGGAAGGAGAAAAAGAGAGGAATGAAAGAGGAAGAAAAAAAAGAGAGGAATGAAAGAGGAAGGGAAAAAAAGAGGCACAGGAAAATAGGGGGGAAAACTGCAGGAAAAAAGTACCGTTATGTGGACATCAAAATCTCGGGGGAAGAGGGGGACAAGCCACACCTCTCCCTTGGGCCGGAAGTAGAGGCGAAAATCCCATTGAATAAACGAGGCGATGTGTACCTTAAGGCGGGGCGTGTTTATAGGAAGGTGTTTTGGGGCGGGAAGTAGATGGGGAAGTAGATGGGGAAGTAAATGGGGAAGCAGATGGGGATGGGTGATGATGGGGGAGAGGGTGGGTGATAACGATGGGAATAAATGATAAGGAAGAAGATAAGAGATAAGGGAGAAGATAAGATAAAGGATGACAGGGAGAGAAGATGAGGATGGGTGATGAAAAGGATGAGGATGGGTGATAACGATGGGAATAAATGATAAGGGAGAAGATAAGAGATCAGGGAAGATAAGATAAAGGATGATAGGGAGAGAAGAAGGGGATGGGTGATAATGATGGGAATAAATGAGAAGTTCTAGATAAACGTGATAGAGATGATGATGGGAAGATGGTACAGAAGAAGACAGAAGGATGAAAAATAATGATGATGGCAATAAAACTTACGGGAATGGACGAATAAGATTATGGAGATCTTGAAGACGATAGGGAAAGGATAAATAAGATAAGATGGATAATAAAGAAGATGGGAGTAATTAATAGGGGAGAGGATAAATATGATAAGGGAGATAGTGAAGGTGGAGAGATGATTAAAGATGATAGGGAAGATGGAGAGATGATTAAAGATGATAGGGAAGATGGAGAGATGATTAAGGATAATAGGGAAGGTGGAGATATGTTTAAGATGATGGAGAGATGATTAAAGATGGTAGGAAAGGTGGAGAGATGATAAAAGATGACAGTGAAGGTGGAGAGATGATTATAAATGATTAAAGATGTTAGGGAAGATGCAGAGATGATAAAAGATGATAGGGAAGGAGGAGAAATGATTATAGATGATGGAGAGATGATTAAAGATGATAGGGAAGATGGAGAGATGATTAAAGATGATAGGGAAGAGAGATGATTAAAGATGATAGGGAAGGTGGAGAGATGATTAAAGATGATAGGGAAGATGGAGAGATGATAAATGATAGGGAAGATGGAGAGATGATAAAAGATGATAGAGATGATGGAGAGATGATAGGGAAGATGGAGTGATGATAAGAGATGATATGGAAGATGGAGAGATGATAAAAGATGATAGGGAAGATGGAGATAATAAAAGATGATAGGGGAAGAGGATGAGAATAACGCTAATAAAGATGACGAGGGAAAATTAGAAAACGAAAGAAGATGGTAAATGAAAATAAAGAGATTAAGAATGGTAAAAACCAAATAAAAAAATGCTCATGGTAACAGGAAGAGAATTAAATAAAGAAGTAGAGCAGTAAGAGGATAAAGTAAAGAGGTAAAGTAGTAAAAGGTTAAAGTAGAGGTAAAGCAGTAAGAGGATAAAGTAAAGAGGTAAAGTAGTAAAAGGATAAAGTAAAGAGGTAAAGTAGTAAAAGGATAAAGTAAAGAGGTACAGCAGTAAGGGGATAAAGTAAAGAGGTAAAGCAGTAAGGGGATAAAGTAAAGAGGTAAAGCAGTAAGAGGATAAAGTAAAGAGGTACAGCAGTAAGAGGATAAAGTAAAGAGGTACAGCAGTAAGAGGATAAAGTAAAGAGGTACAGCAGTAAGAGGATAAAGTAAAGAGGTAAAGCAGTAAAGACGGTAAGGGAAAGAGAAGCGGGTGGAGGAGAAAGTAAAGGAGGAAGGAGAATGGTAAAACGATGGAAGGAATAAAAAAAAAATCAAATATACATATGCAACAGGAGGGGAATGGGTAATAAAGAGGAGGAGGAGGAAAGAATAAAGACAGGGAGGAGGGGAAAATGGAGAGAAACAGAGAGAGGGGGAGAAGGAGGAGGAAAGAGAAAAGAGATAACGTAAAAAATAGTCAAAGATGGGAAAGAAAAATAAAGAAAGCGGGAATAAAGGAAACAGAAAAAGAACTAAAGGAAGTGAGAGGGGGAGAGGTGAAGAGGACGAAAAAAACAAATAAAATAAAGAAATAGGAAGATAGAGTGAAAGGACCTAAGAAGGGAAAACGATGATAAAATAACAAAATATGAAAAAATAAAGGAAGAAAAGAATCACCAATAAAGGAAGAGGAAGAATAAAATGGACAAAAATAAAATAAGAGGTGCAGCGAGGGATAGGAAAGAAATATGCGCAAAATGGCAAGTAATATGAGAGAGAAAACAGGAAGAGGAAGAAAGAAGAAAGACAGGAATGGACGATAAAGAGAGGAGGAGGAGGCTGTTTGATATAAGGAAGGTTATAACTAAAAAATAATATTCTATCAGTTAAAGACAAGAATAGTAAGCAGGAAGGATAATAAAGACATAGATAGTAAAGCAAGAAGGATAATAATGAGACAGAAAAGCAGGAAGGACAATAAAGACAGAAAGAAAAGCAGGAGGAATAATAAAGAGAGATAATAAAGCAGGAAAGTTAATACAGGGATACAGACAAGCAGGAAGGATAATAAAGATAGTAAAGCAGGAAGGTCAGTAATGGGCGACAGAAAAGCAGGAAGGTTAATAAAGAGAGAGAAAAGCAGGAAGGATAATAAACACAGATAGTAAAGCAGGAAGGATAATAAAGAGGTAATAAAGCAAGAAGGATAATAAAGAACAGCTGAAAACAAGTGGCAGGAAAGCGCAGAGAAAATGAAAATATAAAAAAAATGCAATAATATTAATAAGAGAAAAAATATGAATGAAGGGAAGAAGAAGAGGAAAAAGAGGATGAGGATGAGGAGGATGGGAAGGTGAGGACGAGGAGAAGAAGGAAGGAAGAGAGAAGAAGGAAGAGAGAAGGAGGGGAAAGAGAGGAAGGAGGAGGGTAGAAGGAAGGAGGAGGAAGAGGGGAGGTAGGAAGAAGAGGGGAGGTAGGAAGAAGAGGGGAGGTAGGAAGAAGAGGGGAGGTAGGAAGAAGAGGGGAGGGAGCAGGAAGAGGGAAGGGAGGAGGATGGGAGGAAGGAGGAAGAGGAGGAGGAGGAAGAGGGGAAGGGGGGGGAAATGGAGGATGAGGGTAAGGGGGGGAAAATGGAGGATGAGGGTAAGGAGAAGGAAGAGGGGAAAGAGGGGGACGTGGGGAAGGGGGAGGAAGAGGGAAAAGAGGAAGAAGAGGGGAAAGAGGAGGAAGGGGAGGAGGAGGAAGAGTGAAAGGTAGAGGAAGAGGGGAATGGGAAGGAAGAGATAAAAGTGAACAATGACTGAAATAGGCAAGATAAAGAGGAATATATAAAGACGAAATATTACCGTACAAAAAAACAAAAGGAATAAAATGAAAGACGAGGAGATGAGAAAGAAAAGATAAAAAAATAATTAAAGATAAGCAAAATAAAGTGGTAAAGATCAGTGAAGTAAGATAAGAGGTAAAGATGAAGATTTTGAATAATATAATAAAGATGAGTAAATAAGATGGAGAAAAAAAGAGGTTAAGAGTGAAATAAGATGTGGTGAAGATGAAAACTGAATAAGAAATAAATACGATAAATAAAGGCAAATATTTATAGGAAAATATAAGGATAAAAAATAACTAAGAGGAGATAATGATACATTAATAAAAAGATAAAGATGATGAGTAAATACGAAAATAAATATAGATGGAATAAAATATAATAAAGATGAATGTAAAATGAGGGGTACTGATGACGAAAGATGAGAGAGAGAGAGAGAGAGAGAGAGAGAGAGAGAGAGAGAGAGAGAGAGAGAGAGAGAGAGAGAGAGAGAGAGAGAGAGAAAGGAATTAAAGACAAAATAGTTGGAAAAAAAAAAAACTATCAAGAATGCAAGATAGGGAAAAATAAAAAGATTAGAGAAAGATTATATTAAAGAAGCAAAGGGAAAAGGAGAAATGGAGGACGGGAGGAAGGAGGGGGAGAGGGGATAAAGGAGAGAAAAAAAGTCAAAGATGGAGAGGAAAACAGACGCGGAATAAAAAAACACACACACACACTGGAAATGATAGAAAAAAAATAAAGATTGGAGGAAGAGGGGAAGAGGACGATAGAAAGTGAATACGAACATAAAAAGAAGAGGATCAAGAGGAAAAATACCGGTATATAAAGACGGGAGGAAGAGGGGAAGAAGGGGAAGGCGAGAAAAGAGGAAAGATTTAAAGAACGAAGAAAAAAGTAAATTATGCTACGTGAAAATAAAGAAAATAATACGGTAAAAACAGCAGCAATATTAAAGATGGAAAGAGAAGAGTCAGAGGATGGGAACGTAAGAGAAGGGAAAGATGAGATGAAAGGAAAGGAAGAGGAAGGGAAGCTAAGATGATAGGAAGGTAAGAGGAAAGGATGGTAAGATGCAAGGGAGGGATGAGGAGGGGAAGGTAAGAGGAAGGGAAGGGAAGAAAGAGGAAGTGGAGGTAAAAGGAAGAGGCAACAGGAAGAGGAGGTATGAGGAAGGGAAGGTAAAAAGAGGGGAAGGTAAGAGAAAGGAAAGGTAAGTGGAAGAGTAGAGGAAGAGAAGGTAAGAGGAAGGGAGGGTAAGATGAAAGGAAGGAAAGAGGAAGGAAAGAAAGAGGAAAGGAAGGGAAGAAGAAGAGAAGAGCAAGAGAAGGTAAGAGGAAGGGAGGGTGAGAGGAGGGCAAGTTAAGAAGAAAAGAAGGTAAGGGGAGGTAAGAGGAGAGGAAGGGAAGAGAAAGAGAAGGTAAGAGTTAGTGCAATTATTTCCTCGCTCTATCCAAACCATTCTACACAGCCTGGTGATGGAGGGGGACGCCTTCACGTGGTGGCACGCAAATGACGGGGTGGCTCTGACGCCTGACAATACAAACGTCCTTCACTCCCCTCCCAAGCCCCAGAGAGGACGATGGTGGACTGCAGAAAAAAAGATATCTTCGTTCTGCAGTCCACTGGGTTCACGTTCAGATGGGCCTAGGGTTACTACTACTACTGCAACTACTACTACACTATCACTACTAGTATTACTACTACTACACTTCTACAACTACTACTACTACTACTACTACTACTACTAATATACAGCTTAGCGACACTTCGATCAAACTAAATATAGCGCTCATCAAAATTCCTTCAGGGAGAGAGAGAGAGAGAGAGAGAGAGAGAGAGAGAGAGAGAGAGAGAGAGAGAGAGAGAGAGAGAGAGATACGGTACAGACAGACAAATAATAGACAGGTGTGTGTGTGTGTGTGTGTGTGTGTGTGTGTGTGTGTGTGTGTGTGTGTGTGTGTGTGCGCGTGCGCGTGCGTGCGTGTGTGAAGTGTGAGAACCCGTGTGCGTGCGGGCACAGGTGTGTATACCCGTTACCTGAAAATTTACACACCTTTAAAAAAAATTACTCCCAATGAAAAAAAAAAAAAAGAAAACGAAAAAAAAGAATCGAACGAAAAGATGTGGCCCCGAAAACCGGACGATAAATAAGGACCTAAGTAGACACCACGGGGAGAAAACGAAGAAACATGAACAGGCGCGAAAATATATGAAAAAAATGCGGGCGAGGAAGGAGGATGAAAAAATTTACCCCGCACGCAAAAAAAAAAAAAAAAAAAAAAAAAAAAAAAGGTATGGAGAAGAGGGGAATAAATAAGGGGAGATGAAAATTGAGAGGAGGGGAGCAGATGCGGCAGGAG
>NC_137040.1:23594781-23604781 GCF_032717465.1 Coenobita brevimanus | reverse complement strand
GAGAGAGAGAGAGAGAGAGAGAGAGAGTCCGAACATTAAAGAGAAAGGGCAAAATATACAGCAGAGAGGAATGACACGGAGGAGTAAACTGAAAAATATAAATATAGGATGGAAGGGAGGGGAGAAATGGGAGAGATAAGGGGAAGTGACACAGTGAGCGGGGAGTATGGAAGGGGGAGAGTGGAGGGGAGAATGGAAGGGAGAGATTCAGGGATATAGAGAAGGAAGAAGGAGAGAAGGGGAGAGTAGAGGGAAAGAGGGAGGGAGAGGGAGGGAGTAAAGGGAGTGAGGCAGGGAGGGAGAGGGAGGGAGTAAAGGGAGTGAGGCAGGGAGGGAGAGGGAGGGAGTAAAGGGAGTGAAGAAGGGAGGGAATAGAGAGAGAGAGGTAGGAACGGAGGGAGAGAGAGGTAGGAACGGAGAGAGGGAGAATGGAGGGAGGGAGAGGGAGAATGGAGGGAGGGAGGGAGAGTAGAGGGAGGAAGGGAGAGTGAGTTGAGGGTGTGAGTGGGGGAGAAATGAAGAGGAAGTGAGTGAGAGGGAGGGAAGGAGGGAGTGGGAAAGAGGGGAGAGGAAGAGGGAAGGAGAGGGATGGGGAGGGGGCAGGGAGAGGGGGAAGGAGTGGGGAGAAGGAAGGGGAAGAGGACAACAAAAGTGAAGGAAACACTAGGAGGGAGGGAGTGAACATGTTGGAAAATGAGAGAGGGAGACAGGAAACACTCACTCTCTCTCTCTCTCTCTCTCTCTCTCTCTCTCTCTCCCTCCCTAGTATATGAGACACTGTGCGTTGATAGGGAGGCAGGGAGACGGTGACTGAGAGTATGGGTTGGGAACTGTCCATTTGCTCCCTTATCTCCCTCCCTCCATGTTCTCTCCCTCCCTCCCTCCCTCCCTCTGTGTTCTCTCCCTCCCTCCCACCTACCTGTTTCTTTCTCCCCTCGCTCACTCACTCACTCGCACCTCTCTCCCTTTTTCTTCCTCCGCACTCTCAAGCCAACCTTGTTCCTTTCCATTTTTTTCTATCCCCCCCCTGTGTGTGTGTGTGTGTGTGTGTGTGTGTGTGTGTGTGTGTGTGTGTGTGTGTGTGTGTGTGTGTGTGTGTGTGTGTGTGTGTGTGTGTGTGTTAAGTAAAGGGTGTAGACAATTACTTTTGGTGTGCTGCCTCGAAAGGATTGAGTTCCTTATGTCGGAGTGGCTAGGAGGTAAGTTTTTAGGTGGGCTGAGAAAGAAGGAAGGAAGAAACGAAGGAAAGAAGAAAGGAAGGAGGGAAGGAAGGTGGGAGGGTAAGGAAGGGAGAGGAAAAAGGGAGATGAAGGAAGGAAGGAAGGAAGGAGGGAGGGAAGAAGCGAGCAAGCGAGGAGGAAGGAAGGAAGGAAGGAAGGAGGGAGGGAAGAAGCGAGCAAGCGAGGAGGGAAGGAAGGAAGGAAGGAAGGAAGGAGGACGAGAGAGAGATGAAGAAATTAGGGAGGAAGGAGAGATGGAACGAGAGAGGAAGAGAAGGAAAAGAATGAGAGGAAAAGTGGATGAAAGGATAAAGGAGAGAAAAAGGAAAGAGGTGAGAGATGACGAGGAAAGATGATACGGCACAAGAAAGGAAAGACTGGAAGAAAGGGAGGCTGTGAAGGAAAGAGGGAGGAAAGATGAGAGGAGATGAGGGAGTAAAGAAAGATGACAGGGAGAGAGGGAGAATGGGAGGGAGAGCAAGGATATTTTAACACAGGATTTTGAGGTGGTGAATGGGAGGGAGGAGAGGGGAAGGAAGAGGGAGAGAAAGAAGAAAGAGAGAGAGAGAGAAGAAAATATGGAAAAGGAGAAATAGTGATGAGAGATAATGAAGGGCGAAAGAATGAAGAAAAAGATGGGGAAAGGGCTGGAGATGAGAGGAACAGAGACAGTGGGAAAGAAGAGAGTGAGGTGGAGAAGGAGAGAAAGGAAATGAATGGAAAAGAAATGAGAAAGGGGGGGTACTATTTCAACTGGAGTGGGATATAGTGGATGGGAGGGGAGATGAGGGAGGGAGGCGAAATGTGGAGGGAGGGAGGAGGGGAAGAGGGATGGGAGAGGACGAAGACATGGAGGGAGGGAGGAGGGGAAGAGGGATGGGAGAGGACGAGGACAAGGAGGGAGGGAGGAGGGGAAGAGGGATGGGAGAGGACGAAGACATGGAGGGAGGGAGGAGGGGAAGAGGGATGGGAGAGGACGAAGACATGGAGGGAGGGAGGAGGGGAAGAGGGATGGGAGAGGACGAGGAAACAAGGACGAAGGGAGGGTGAGGGGGCGGTAAGGAAAAGAAAAAGGGGAGGAGAAGGAACGGCGGGATGAAGAGGAAATGGAAAGGAGGGAGGGAGGAAATGTAGATGGAAACGTTCGAATGGGATTGCCATAAATGAGAAGAGAGATGAGAAGGAAGGAAAGAGGACAGGGAGGAAGGAAAAACGGGAGTAGAAAAGGGAGATGAGATTGAGGGAGGGAGGGAGGGGGAGAGGGAGGAAAGAGATGGGAGGAGGAAAGAGGGAGGGAAAAGGAATATATTAAATAACAACGTTTATGCTCAGTTATTATACACAAAATTGTCCCAGTCTTCCCCAATTTCCGCGTCAATTCTACCTTCCTACCCTCTGGTCAAGCTGCTAATTCCCGATCCTGAACCTATTTGACCCCTTCTCCTCCCCTCCCTCCCTCCCTCTCTCCCTCCCCTCCCCTCCCCTCCCTCACTCAAGCCTTGTAGATTAATTGACCTTTCTTTCTCGCTTTTATTGACTTGACGGAGCCGGGGAGGGGAGGAGGGGAGGGAAGGGGGAGATGGGGAGGAGGGAAAGACGGTGTGTGTGTGTGTGTGTGTGTGTGTGTGTGTGTGTGTGTGTGTGTGTGTGTGTGTGTGTGTGAGAGAGAGAGAGAGAGAGAGAGTACGGTACCACAATTACCACAACCACCACAACTATCACCATCACAACCAACACAACCATAACCCACCACAACTACCACACCTGTCACTACCACAACCAATATCACACCCACCACAACGACCACAATCATCACCACCACACCTACCAGCACTACCACAACTACCACAACCACCTCGAAACGACAACTACTTCTATACACGTAAACTTAGAGCAAAAGTGAATATTTGTGGTACGTGATATCTGCCTAAATTTCAGATCATACTTACTAGACTCTGTGCTGATGTTAACTCTATGGACTTGTTTTTGATTCTGCTACCTCCAGACGATTTTATTCAGCATAGGAGACACCTGGAAGGGTTAACAGGGCCCTCACTAATCCACCCACTTCTAAGCTTAAAGAAATCGTCTGGCCAGCAAGAATAATCCAAGAAAATAAATCGCCGGAATGAATGGGTTAAGACACCAACTCAGAGGACATCACTTTCCTTACAAACTTAGTTCCGTATTCTCCCCGGTTAAGGAAGCTCCCTAGCACCTCTTCCTTACCGATTTATTTTTAGATACGGCTTGCTATTATCGTTCTGTACGTTATCAATGCAGAGTATGTTGATAAGAGAATGCTTTACGTAACATAGAAGATAGCAAGGTCTAATAAGCAAAATAAATCGCCAAGGAAGAGGTGTTAGGGAGCTTCCATACCCGACGAGAATACGAGCCCTGGTGTACTGGTATATACGATCCCTGGTGTATTGGTATTTAGTCCTTGTATTTTAACTTGGCCCAAATTTTCATCTTTTTGTAGCTTATTTCACGTAGCTCAGTGGTAAAGACAAAAACTGGCTCCAAATACAGGCTATAGCACTTCTTCGTGACTAGCATCATATTCTAATCTCCTGTTACGTCTCAGCATTCAAGTTGGAAGGATGGCAAGTTTTTGGCCAAGATGAAGTGAACAGAGTATAGTGGTGGTAGTTATGACAGTGAAATGAGTCTTGTGGTATATAAACTGAAGTCTATTTAAACAACATTTACAACACACACACACACACACACACACACACACACACACACACACACACACACACACAGCCTGGATCGAATTCGGACAGCAGGCGACTTCCTTTACCACTAGGCCACGGCTGATATAAAGCAAAAGATAAATGAATTAATAAAGGAGTAAAGGAACAGAGATAGTGAAAGGGATAGGAGAGGAAAGAGACGAAGGGGAGACAGTGAGGGGATGGAGGGAGAGAGGAGAGATGGGGAGGGAGAAATGGAGGTAAAATAGGGAAAGGGGGGAGGGAGGGAGAGAACGAGCGAGGAGGATTATCAAGATCAGGGAAGATGGATGTTGAGAGAGAGAGAGAGAATGGTGTGTGTGTGTGTGTGTGTGTGTGTGTGTGTGTGTGTGTGTGTGTGTGTGTGTGTGTGTGTGTGTGTGTGTGAGAGAGAGAGAGAGAGAGAGAGAGAGAGAGAGAGAGAGAGAGAGAGAGAGAGAGAGAGAGAGAGGCAGGAGTGGTGCGAGAAGCAATTAATGGGTAGGCAGGGATGAGGCAGGTGGGAGAGAGGATCAAAGAAGGGAGGGGCAGAGTAAGGCAGAGCTTAGGCAGTGGGAGGCAGTAGAATTATGGAGGGTGAGGCAAGGAAAGGCAGGGTTAGGAATGAAGAGGCAGGGTAAGGCAGGGTTAGGAATGAAGAGGCAAGGTAAGGCAGGATTAAGAATGAAGAGGCAGGGTAAGGCAGGGTTAGGAATGAAGAGGCAGGGTAAGGCAGGGTTAGGAATGTAGAGGCAAGGTGGAGGTAAAGTGAGGCAGGGTTAGGAATGGTAAGGCAGGGAAGAGGGAAAGTTAAGGATGGCGAGGCAGGGGGTGAGAGTAGTATGGAAAGGGAAAGGTAGGGTGAGGCAGGGGTAGAGGCAGAGGTGAGGCAGATTTGGCACAACATGAAGTGGCACTATAGAAGAGTGAGGTAGAGTGAGGTAGGGTGAAGTAAGATGATGCAGGGTGAGAAAAGCGTGAGAGGGAGATGAAGAAGGGTGAGGAATGGGTGTGGCAGGGTGAGACTGGGTGTGTAAGGGGGAGGGTAGGTGAGCCAGGGTGAGGCAGAGGTGAGGAAGGGTGAAGTTAGTGCGAGACAGGGTGACGAAGGGGCGAGGCAAGTGAGGAGAGGGTGTGACAGGGAGTGAAGGAGTGATGCGGCAGGTGTGATGCTGAGAGAGGTAGGTAAAGATAGGGTGAGACCTAGATAAGACAGTGGTAAGGCAAGGGTGAGACAGGGGAAAGCAGAGGCGAGACAGGGTGAGGCAGGAGTGGGCCAGTGACAGGCAGGGGTCAGGCAGGATGAGGGAGGAGTAAAGAATGGATGAGACAGGGTGAGGCAACAGGGGGGAAAAGGTGAGGCAGGAGTGAGGTAAGTTCAGCTGGGTGAGACAAGATGAGGAGAGGGTGAGGTAGGGTGAGACAAGACGAGGGTAGGGGGTGGCAGGGGTAAACCAGAAAACTATGGAAGGAAGACGCAGAGGTGGGCAAGGTGAGGCAGGGGCGAGACGGGTGAGGCAGAGGTGAGAGTATGAGGCAGGGGTAAGGCAAGGCGGGTCAGGGATAAGGCAGCAATATTATGAAATGGAAGATGAGGAGTGTGATATGAGTGAGGATGGATGAGGTTGGGTAAGACAAATTTCAGGCTGGATGAGGAAGAGTGAGGCAGGGTGAGGGAGGGTGAGGCACGGGTGAGGGAGGGTGAGATAGGGGTGAGGCAAGGGTGTGGGAGGGTGAGGCACGGGTGAGGGAGGGTGAGGCAAGGGTGTGGGAGGGTGAGGCACGGGTGTGGGAGGGTGAGGCACGGGTGTGGGAGGGTGAGGCAAGGGTGTGGGAGGGTGAGGAAAAAATTATGGATATTTTTTTAAGTCAACATTAAGGGTACATAAGGGAAGGGAAGGGAAAAGAAGGAACGGAAGCAAAGAAAAGGGAAAGAGACGGGAAAGTGAGGGATGGGACAGGATGGGATGGGATGGGACAGGATGGGATGGGATGGGACGGGATGGGATGGGACGGGATGGGATGGGATGGGACGGGATGGGATGGGATGGGACGGGATGGGATGGGATGGGATGGGATGGGATGAGATGGGACAGGATGGGATGGGATGGGACAGGATGGGATGGGATGGGACGGGATGGGATGGGATGGGATGGGATGAGATGGGACAGGATGGGATGGGATGGGATGGGATGGGATGAGATGGGACAGGATGGGATGGGATGGGAAGGAAAAGGTTGGGATGGGCAAGTAGCGGAAGAACAAGGCGTGGTCAAGAAGGGAAGGGAAGGGAAGGGAAGGGAAAGGAAGGGAAGGGAAGGGAATGGAAGGGCAGGGCAGGACGGGAGCAGGGCAGGGTGCATGAGGCAGGGATTATTCAGCTGGTGGGTGAGGCAGGGTGGTGGGTGAGGCAGGGTGGTAGGTGTGACAGGGAGGTGGGTGAGGCAGGGTGGTGGGTGAGCAGAGACGATTCAGATGGAGGCAGGGTGGTGGGTGAGTGGACGATTCAGATGCAGGGTACGGCAGAGTGATGAGAGAGGGTAGTGGGTGAGGCAGGCAGGGTGTGTGAGGCAAGGGGGATGAGGCAGAGATGGTAAGGGAAGATGGGGATGCGGCAAGATAAAGCAGGGTGATGAGGCAAGATAAAGCAAGGTGATAAGGCACGGTGGTGGGTATGGGTGAGGCAGGGAGGGAGGCAGTGTATGTGAGGAAGGGAGGAAGGCAGTGTATGTGAGGCAGGCAGAGAGGCAGCAGGGAGGTAGGCAGGGAGTGTATGTGAAGCAGGAAAGTGGGTAGGCAGTGTATGTGAGGCAGCGAGGTAGGCAGGGAGTGTGGGCGAGGCAGGCAGGGAGGCAGGTGAGTTGTTGATTAGACACAATAGAGGTAATCCAGGCCACACCAGGCTCAGGTAACCAATTTGCAGGGGAGGGAGGGGAGGGGAAGAAAGGGAAGAGGAGGGAAGGAAGGAGAGGGGAGAGAAGGAAGGAGAGGGGAGAGAAGGAAGGAGAGGGGAGAGAAGGAAGGAGAGGGGGTGGGAAGAAGGATGAGGTAAAGAAGAGTAAGGAAGAAGAATGAAGGAGATGTGAGGAGGAAGGATGGGACGAGAGAAGTGAGAAGGAAGAAGGATGGGACGAGAGAAGTGACAGGGAAGAAGGATGTGAATGAGAGAAATGATGAGGAAAAAGGATGAGGTGAGAGGAGTGAAAAGAAAGAATGATGGGAGGAGGGGTGAGAGGAGTGAGGAGGAAGAAGGATGGGGAGTGAAAGTAGTGAGAAGAATGAATAATGGGGGTGAGGGAATACAAAGGAGTGCAAAGGAGTTCAAGAGAAAGTAAATATCAACACATCTACTGGTCCTTAGAAGACTGTTTGTTAATGAGTAGGGGTATGTATTTCAGGGATGAGAGAGAGAGAGAGAGAGAGAGAGAGAGAGAGAGAGAGAGAGAGAGAGAGAGAGAGAGAGAAGGATATATATAGACAGGAAAAAATAATGGGAAAATAGGACACAAATATGGAGGTAACATTATCAGATTACAATTATTGCCACCACACTGCCTACCACCACTACCACAATTACCATCACAACTACCACAACTACCACAATTACCAACAGCTACCACAACTACCGACACAGCTATCATAACTACTACCACCACTACCATACTCGCTACCACCCTCACTGACACACACACACACACACACACACACACACACCTTATCTCTTTATCTCGTTCCCAGTCTCCCTCTCCACCCTTCTCCTCCCAGCCCTCCCTCTGCCGTACACTCTCAGTCGCTTAATGTGTGTGTGTGTGTGTGTGTGTGTGTGTGTGTGTGTGTGTGTGTGTGTGTGTGTGTGTGTGTGTGTGTGTGTGTGTAATTCAAGCCAATATTATTCAATTTAATTTACTCCTCGATCCCTCGTAGCCATATTTCCTCACGTTTCCCATTTTCTCTTTCTCGCTCACTCAAAATTGTCCCTTTAATACTTCAAAAAAAAAAAAAAAAATGCAATTTATTTTTTCCGGGGCCAGACCTTTTTAACTTAGATTTTGATCCCGTCCTTCCAAAATTCCTCACGTTCTCCATTATTTCTCTCTCTCTCTCTCTCTTTTTCTCTCTCTCTCTCTCTCTCTCTCTCTCTCTCTCTCTCTCTCTCTCTCTCTCGTTGTACTGCAGTTCTTTCACCTTAATTTGGCCCAGATTTTCGTCCCTTTCCAGATTATTTCATGAAACTCAGAGGAAGAGAAAAAAAACAATACTACGGCTCTACATTTTTTTTTTTCCATAAAGCTTCTCTGGCAGTATAGAGCCTTCCATACGACACTGATCCTTAACCCTTCCACCCTAGTCTACGGCCACGTCAAAAGGGAAGGGAAATTTTCAACTTGTAACCAAGGAGACCCCAATGAATGTCAGGCCAAGACGGTATAGTACTTGACGTGTGTGTGTGTGTGTGTGTGTGTGTGTGTGTGTGTGTGTGTGTGTGTGTGTGTGTGTGTGTGTGTGTGTGTGTGTGTGTGTGTGTGTGTGTGTGTGTGTGCTTACCTTGCACTCGAGATGGAAAGATGGTAATTTTAGGCCAACTTAAAGTGAAAAGAATATACTTAATGTTCTCACCAACACCAGTCCTAAGAAATATCATTCGTACGCAATATCTTAACTACGCCTTATGTCCTAAAAATGTCTTACACAATATCCGTCCTACGCAGTATCCGGTTTGTTTTCTATGCGTTCATTTCCCGGTTCTTAAGCTCACCCCCCCCCCCCCGATTTACCCCCTCCTCGCTCATTTACGCAGTGCCTTTAACTTTATGCTCAGAGAGAGAGAGAGAGATTGCCAGTGTATAATTGCATATTGCACAGTGAATGGCATAGGTACTGTAGTAATTAATATTTTTTCTTCAAGACGCTAACCTTTAATAACTAAGATCGTGCTGTTGAATGTGTGACGGTGAAGAAGACATTTTTTTCCAGGAGTGACGGTGCCTAGTAGTTTTCGGGAGGGTGACGGTGAACTATAATTTGCAATATGTAAAATAAATCGGTAAGGAATGGGTGTTACGTGGCTTCCTGTTCCACTTAGAATACGACCCACAGAGATTCAGAACTCCCGCCCGCTCCAGCAAGCCTCTGGTGCGGACGTGCCCTAAGGGTGTGTGATTTATGAGGGGACAGGGCATGTACGGGGCTTCAATCTCGGAGGGCAAAGTCATCCAGGTGGGGTCATCCGCTGAAGCCCCCAGTGACGCGGAAGGCAGCGGTTACGAAGCCAGTGACGATATTACGGTACCGCGCTACTGAAGGATGGATGAGTGGTACCGCGCTACTGAAGGAGTGGCACCGCGCTACAGGAGAATGGACGAGTTGTTCTGCGCTACTGAAGGATGGATGAATGGTACCGCGCTACTGAAGGAGGGATGACTGGTGAGGCGCAGGAGGAGGGTAAACTCGTGAGAAAGAGTTTGGACTTTTGACGTGTGGATGTGTGGACAGATGAGGGTAGATTAAGTGTTTGTCCTAAGGTGTTCGTGAGGAAAAAAAAACTCTGCTATAAACCAAGCTCTGAGATATGACTGAACAACACTTATCTGAAGGTGCCCTGAAATAGACTAACCGAGATAAGATCGACTCAGAGATAAGGGTGAGAAGATAACTGACTTGCTGATGATCTCCAGACAACTCGAAGTGGTATCTTTTCAGCTCAGGTCAAAGGGCAATGTCTAGCCGAACAGGGGGAGATCAGAGAGTTAGACTGCGCCTCTCCTTTTTCCTCGCGTGGTCTATGCGCACCTACGTCTTCTGCGCCGCTGCTCGGGTCGTCGCTTTCTTGAGGGGGGCGCAGTCGGTCGAACGGTCGTCCTAGGAGCCAGCGGGGTTGAAACACGGGAATCTGAGAATGTTTCAAGACGAGAGGCCACACCTGCTTGCCCTGTCCCGCCCATTTACCTGCCGCGCCGGGGCATCACGGAAAATGGACTTGGTGTGGACGTCTTGAAAAATTAACTCTTCAACGTCTCAACTTCAAGGACAGGATCTTAATTATTTTCTAAGCTTAGCATC
>NC_137040.1:23577281-23587281 GCF_032717465.1 Coenobita brevimanus | reverse complement strand
TCATCATTACAGGTGCGTCAGGTGGGTTGACATATGAAGGGCCTCTACACATTAACTTATATATGCACATCATCATCATCATCATCATCATAATCACCACCACTACCACTACCAGCATCATCACCGCCATCATTACCATCACCATCATCACCACCATCCTCCTTCTTCTCCTCCTCCTCCTCGTATCAACCTTCCATCCCACCTGAAGATAGTATGATAAGGTATAACACAGTATAATCACATTTAACCCCTTCAGTACACCAACATACTGTACTATACTGTATATGACAACTCTTAAGTACTCTCTTTTTTTTTCCCCTTTACCTTAAGAGTGGCGTCTTCGAAACCCTTTAAGACGCTGGGGGTTCTCGAAAATAAAATCGTCTGAATAAAATCGTCCTGAGATAGCATGAAAAAAATATGAAGTACGTGTCGATACTGAAAGAGTCGATATATACACTGAATTGACACATATACATAATTTATATACAGTATACATACATCTAGTGGTAGGTGGTGGCGACCATCATCCACTCACTTGATGTAGTGCTGCCTACTTCTTCCTTAGCCTTTATCATTCTTTTTCTGTGCCTGCCCTCCTCTCTTCCTATTTGTCCCATCTTTCCTGTCACTACTTATTGTTTTTTTTTTCCGTTACAGGTGGCTTTACATTGAGTGACAAGCCAAATGGTTTCCTGTAAGCCAAGAAACCATTTACAACGCTGGGTGGTAACCATATAACCAAATCATACGTGCTGCCTACGTGTCAAGTGGGTTGGTGGAGGGTTAGTGCCCCTCCCTGTAAAACAAATAACTCAAGAGTCAACTGGCCACCCCGTACGGGATTATGGCGTCTGGCAATAGACAGATGGATACATGCATCGGACGGCATCGGGTCATAAAGTGTTACGCGCTTCAAAACCAAAGTCCTCTATCCAGGGGCAACGCCTTAGTCCTTATCGATAAAAGAGAGACGGCGTAAAAGTAAAAAAAATAATAGTTTATGTATGTATGCAACTTATATACCGTATACATATATTTACTCAACATACTTTTTATATATACATAAGGTACACATCTTATTTTTATCAAGGTAAATTTATATATATATTTGCTCTCCTAGTGAGGGGGGTACTGTTTTCATTTCACAGAGTGGCGGGGTGGAAATGTGTGTGTGTTGCTGGCTGCTCGTGTGTTGCTTTATGTCACGCCTGCTTGACCTTACGCACATGCAACAGCACACACACACACACACACACACACACACACACACACACACACACAATCTCTTATTAAAGGGGAATTGCTATGTTTTTAATCTGTCCTAAAGCTGCTCTCTCTCCATCCTGAATACTGAGTTATAACAACAGATTATCACTGGAATATGATGCTAGTTACATGCTAGTGCTATGGAATGGACCTAGAGCCGTAGTAATATCTTTTCTTTCTTTCTTTGTTTTTTGTTTTTTGTTTTTGCTGCTGAGCTATGTGAAATAAACTACAAAAGGATAATAACCTGGGCTGGCATTCACTTCAGTTAATTATTCTCCCTAACACCTTTTCTTAAGCCATTTATTTTACCTGTTACACCTTACCATCCTCTCTGTTCATTCAAATCATTCAAATATCACCATACCCAGCAGAAAGAAGAATGTGATAGCCAGCTGTAACGAAAAATAAATCGCTCAGGAAGAGGTGCTAGGGAGCTTCCAAGGAGAATACGAACCCAGGACAAAATTAAAGAGTAAAATCAGCATCATAGACTTAACCCCTTCAGCTCGAAACGTTAATTCTAAGCTGAGGAAAATCGTCTGGAGATGAAGGGAAAAAGACGCCTCAGGATGAATGGATTTATAGACCGATCTCTCTCTCTCTCTCTCTCTCTATTTCCCGATCCACTCCTCACTTTCCCCAATCCCTTTTTTCCCTCTCCGATTCTCTTTCTCCTTCCTTGTCCCCTCCCCCTATTCCTTTTCTCCGTACCAAATTAATCTCTCTCTCTCTCTCTCTCTTTCTCTCTCTCTCTCCTTGTTTCTTTCCTCCCCTCTCCCCCTCCCTCCTCGCTACACACACACCATCAATCATACACACTTCACCGTCGCTCTAATTGATCTGTCTCCGGCTAATGGTCGTTAAGGGGTGTAATTAGCCTTGTTCCCTGACAGCACACGTACGGAGGGGACCCTTAACTCTACCCTTACCCCCCCTTAACCCCTTCAGTACGACGGCATGGGTTTAATTTTAATATACACCTCTCAACGCTACCCTTTCCCACCCATTGCCACCCCTTAGCCCCTTCAGTAGATGTCTGGTAGTTTAACTGATCTACCCTTAACTCTAGCCATACCTACCCCTTACCACCCCCTTAACCCCCTCAGGACGATGATAGGTCAATTCTGATGCTGCCGGAAGAACAATATCAAATTTCTCAAGTAACTCAACCACACACACACACACACACACACACACTCTCTCTCTCTCTCTCTCTCTCTCTCTATCTTTAAAAAAAAATATATATATATATATATATATATATACTAACGAGATCAATAACTTTTAAAGAAAATTTACTGACCTAACCAGGAAACCATTCAGGAAAAAAAAAAAAAATAAAAAAAAAATAAAAAACACCAACTCCCACATCCTTTGAACTCACGGCAGTTTCTAAATGTCTCTGGAACTTCCCTAAGACCTCTTCCTTAGCGATTTATTCTGCTCATTACGCTTCAATATCCTCAGGTGTGTTACTAAAACAAATTATATCTACTGAAACTGTATAAAAATCCGAAAATAATGAAAATAAAGTATAATTCTGGTATAATTCTGTCTCCAGCCTCGTCGATTTTTCAGCCCTAACTTTTCAACACTTAAAATGTAAAAAAGAAAAAATCATCCACTATTCCCACTTACTCAATATAATCTTTTTTTTTACTCTAACTTGGTCTACAACTAAAATTACAGTACTTGGTCTAAAACTACAATTACTTGATGTAAAACTATAATTATATTCTTGGTCTGCTATGAAAAAGTGCTATGAAAAAGGTGCTATGAAAAATTGCTATGAAAAAGTGCCATGAAAAGGTGCTATGAAAAAGTGCTATGAAAAGGTGCTATGAAAAGGTGCTATGAAATAGTACTATGAAAAGGTGCTATGAAAAAGTGCTATGAAAAGGTGCTATGAAAAAGGTGCTATGAAAAGGTGCTATGAAAAGGTGCTATGAAATAGTACTATGAAAAGGTGCTATGAAAAAGTGCTATGAAAAGGAGCTATGAAAAAGTGCTATGAAAAGGTGCTATGAAAAAATGTTATGAAAAGGTGCTATGAAGAAGTGCTATGAAAAGGCTCTACCGCAGATGCACTGTTCTTTTCCCCCCATGAGCTACGTGAAATAAGCTGAAAAAAGGACGAAAATCTGGGCCAAGTTGATCTGGACGAACTAGAGAGAGAGAGTACACTTAAAGTTTCAATTAACGTCCAAAACAGATCGTAAACAAACATAATATATATATACTCTGAATATCTCGCTTATATGTAATTTATAAGACCAAAGCCTTAGAAGAAAAAAAAAAATTATACGTGAGAAATATAACCACAGAAAAATAACAAAAAACTGACTAAACCGAAATGTGACAATTGAGAAAAAAAAATATATATATATAAACAGATTTTGAGGGAATATTTTCTTGCCTCAATTTCGTGATATTTTGTGTGTTAATATTGTACTACAGCCAAATTCTTTTTTTTTTTTTTTTTTTTTCTACAGGATGGGTTGTATATATATAGTCTTCAATAATTCTTTAAGTATGAGTTTTATGATTATTATTATTATTATTATTATTATTATTATTATTATTATCTTAACCTCATCATCAATACCACCCACACCACCACCATTCTTACCCTCCTCCTCCTCCTTGTCATCATCATCATCATCACCATCCTCCTCATCATCATCATCGCCACACTCCTCCTCCTCATCCTCCTCATCACCACCCTCCTCCTCCTCATCATCATCATCATCATCATCCCGGCTTCCTTCCCCAGTTCAGTATGAATCAAAAAGTATACAAGAGAAAGTTAATGTGTAAAATTCATCTTCAATAAAACCTCCTAAAGGTATATAAGAAAATAAAGATGGCGTCCTCGGAATGAAGGGATGAACTCACTCCCCCCTCCCCCTCCCCCTCAGCCCCCCCTTACTCCCCCCCTAAGCCCCTTCAGCACGATGACGTTACTTCAATTAATCTTGATGGCGTCAGGCGAACACATTCTGATTTGGGGGAGACTTAACTGAGAGAGGGTTACGGTGGATGGATGGATGGGTGGATGGACGGATGGGTGGATGGACGGATGGGTGGATGGACGGATGGATGAATGGGTGGATGGACGGATGGATGAATGGGTGGATGGATGGATGGATGGATGGGTAGATGGACGGATGGATGAATGGGTGGATGGATGGATGGATGGATGGATGGATGGATGGATGGACGGACGGATGGATGAATGGGTGGATGGATGGATGGATGGATGGATGGGTAGATGGACGGATGGATGAATGGGTGGATGGATGATGATGGACAGATGGTTGGAAGGATGGATGGGATAGATTGACAGATACACACAGATGGATGGATGGATAGATGGATGGACAGGGAGTGAGTGAGTGAATGAATGAGTAAGTGACTGATGGATGTATGGATGTCGGATGAATGGATGGATATATGAATGGCTACATAAATTGACACAGACTGACTGATTGATGAATGGCTGGGCTAGACAGAGTGATACACAGGCAAACAGACAAAGATATACACAGATAGATGCACAAACAGACACAGACACAAATGTAAACAGAGATAAATACATATACGCAGACAGACAGACAAACGATAGATAAGACAGAGGGATAGATAAAAGATAAACAGTTGGACAGACATACAGACTGACAGATGAGATCAAGGGAAACACACTGAGGTCACTGTATGTTAATTTAGGTTTCTGGGTCATTTAAGGTCAAATTAGGTCAAGTCCATAATGGCACGTAATATGAGGAAGAGGTGAGAGTTGAAATTAATGTTTACTATAAAAATAAATGGCAAGAAAAACAAAATAAAAAAACTTGCTCTCATATACCCGGCAATCCA
Organism: Coenobita brevimanus; assembly: GCF_032717465.1. Lineage (NCBI taxonomy): Eukaryota > Metazoa > Arthropoda > Malacostraca > Decapoda > Coenobitidae > Coenobita > Coenobita brevimanus. The sequence goes on along the minus strand of NC_137040.1, from coordinate 23,582,133 downwards.
ACATCACTATTATTATTATTATTATTATTATTATTATTATTATTACCATTATTATTATTATTATTATTACCATTATTATTATTATTATTATTACCATTATTATTATTATTACCATTGTTATTATTATTATTATTATTATTATTATTATTATTATTACGTACTTATCGTTATTATTATTAGTTTTATTATTACGTATTTATTATTATTATTATTATTATTATTATTATTATTATTATTATCATTATTATTATTAAACATTATTATCATTATTATTACAATTACTATTATCGTCAACGATCATTATCCTTTTCCCCTAGCTAATAACAGTATGAGATTCAAAACTCTCAATTACTATTAATAACAAAGCCACAGTAATAATAACTACCAACACTAACAAATAAATGATGAATTAAGTGCTTCCCCCAGAGAGAGGGAAGGAAAGGGTTAAGCTGATTGGTTAGTGTCAGAAGGGCAGTAGAGGGAAAGAGGGTGAGGGTGAGGGTGAGGGTGAGGGAGAGGGAGAGTGAGGATGAGGGTGTGAGTGAGAGAGAGGATGAGGGTGTGAGGGAGAGTGAGGATGAGGGTGTGAGTGAGAGAGAGTGACTGTTAGAGTGATAGGGTGAAGGAGGGAAAGAGGGAGAGGGAGGAAGACAGAAAGTAGGAGAGGGTGGGAGAGAGAGGGATAGGCGAAGGGTGAAAGAGGGGGGGGGTGAGTGGAATAAGGAGAGAGAGAGAGAGAGAGAGAGAGAGAGAGAGAGAGAGAGAGAGAGAGAGAGAGAGAGAGAGCAATAAGATTAATTAAGGTAAAGCAAGGTGTGCAGGGAAGGGTGGAGTAAATGGGCTTGGTTTCCACTGCAATCAGACGGCAACCTTAGTCACTGATTGCACCCCGCACCCCACTTTGCAACTGCAGCCAATGTATGCAACCTACTCCCTACGTGCAGTCTGGGGTTCGTGTTTTCTTCGAATTAGAAGCTCCCTAACACCTCTTCCTTAGCGACTGATTTTTGGATTTGGTTGGTGATGAGGATGTTGTACGTTGGTTATGCAGAGTAAGAATATGGTTATGAGATATAGTAATGGAGTTAATATGATTTTTTTATTTTTTTAATATATAGCGCTATTAAACACTGAAGCGATATAGAGGCGTTCAGAATAAGGCTTCGTTCTACTCACGGGATATGGTGGGTTCGTGAGTGTCGAATCCACAGCAAAAATAGATGTTAAGGAAATCATGTATGGTAAACAGGTAAACAACTGTATATACGTTTGTTATACAGGTAATGGTAACTCTAAAATAAGTCTGATTCGCTTCCTTTCCCAGAGATAAATAATGTAGGATAATTCGATATAGGGAATTAATATGCGAACCTCATTTCCCGGCATTCACGAAACAGCCAGGGGATAACTAGTCACTCGGACCTGGCAAGCGGGTTGACATATTGTTACCGATATACAGCCGAGACGCGAACACAAACACTCATACACAGTGAAATATAAGATGAGGTGCAGCTTGGCAGTATATACGAGTACACCGGTAACACTAAGCCTCTGAGTACCCACTAAACCACCATAAACCAACTGCATGTTATCCGGCGCCTTATTACTTCAGAATAAGTCCCCTAATATACTCTGATACTGGCCTGTCACTAGCAATATCTAGGGTTACTTATACTTTACGACTGGTGTTATGCTCTATCTTTACCACAAACCCACAGTAATATTTCTTAGTAGTATTCAATTAAATCTTGGTACAACGTAGGTAATTGACTTCTTTCGGCCAGTCATCACGAAAAGGTAATGCAGTGATGTCCAAGTGGTGAGTACGTAGCAGGGGTATTCAGCAAGCATTTTAATCTTCAATATTCGTTGTGGCAGAATTTTTACGAACGTCCACTAGGGCAGTCCAGACGAAACTTTTCACGGCACACGACAGTAAGGTGTGATAAGCAATATAAATCGCTTAGGGAAAGGTGTCAGGGAGCTTCCTCAACCGGCAAGGACACGCACCTGAGTCTTTGCAGTACGTTGATCTTGCAATGAATAAAAGAATGTGGCTTGATTTTTTTTTTCTTCGATCCTACCACTGGGGAAAGAAAATGAATCTCTCTCTCTCTCTCTCTCTCTCTCTCTCTCTCTCTCTTTTATCTCACTTCTGATTGATGACTCGCTGTTTGTTTCTGGTTTCCGGACCGCCTGATTCCAAACTTGGCTTTGGTGCTGCAACTTGTGGCCGAAAAAGTGTGTGTGTGTGTGTGTGTGTGTGTGTGTGTGTGTGTGTGTGTGTGTGTGTGTGTGTGTGTGTGTGTGTGTGTGTGTGTGAGGGGGGAGAGAGGGGGGAGGTTTGTGTGGGAGTTGTGTGGGGGGTAGAAGAGGAGAGGGTTTTGTATGTGTGTGTGTGTGTGTGTGGGTGTGTGTGTGTGTGTGTGTGAGAGAGAGAGAGAGAGAGAGAGAGAGAGAGAGAGAGAGAGAGAGAGAGAGAGAAGAATGAGAAGAAAACAGACGCTAACATTTTGAGGAAGGAAGGAAGAAAGGGAACTAAAGAGATGGGACAGGTGGCATGAATGAAATAAGGAAGGAAGGAAGGGACAGAAGGAAGGAATGATGAAGCGAGAGAAAGAAGGAACGACGAAGCGACAGAAAGAAGGAAGGAAACATGAAGCGACAGAAAGGAAGGACGGAAAGATGAAGCGACAGAAAAAAGGAAGGAAAGATGAAGCGACAGAAAGATGAAAGGAAAGATGAAGCGACAGAAAGAAGGAAGGAAAGATGAAGCGACAGAAAGAAGGAAGGAAAGATGAAGCGACAGAAAGAAGGAAGGAAAGATGAAGGGACAGAAAGAAGGAAGGAAAGATGAAGCGACAGAAAGAAGGAAGGAAAGATGAAACGACAGAAAGAAGGAAGGAAAGATGAAGCGACAGAAAGAAGGAAGGAAAGATGAAGGGACAGAAAGAAGGAAGGAAAAATGAAGCGACAGAAAGAAGGAAGGAAATATGAAAGAATGGAATGACTGAATGAATGAATGAAGGAAGGAAGTTGGGTAGATAGGAAGTTAGAGAAGGAATGATGAAAAGACGAAAGTAAGGAAGTCCGGCAGGAAGGAAGAAACGAAGGAAGAAAAGACGAAGGGAAGGAAGGCAGGAAGGAAGGAAGGAGAGAAAGGAATGACTAACAGAAGGGAAGACAGCGATAACAGGACGAGGAGAAGGAGTAAAGACATGAAAAACAGAAACCGAAAAAATAAATACTCAACCCCTTCACTACAATCACATACAACTTAAAGAATAACTCTCACAATGAAGAACTTATAGAACTTTTAATCCAATGCCCTTTTTTTTCATTCTTAAACTCCCAGACGATTTTATTCAGCTTACGAAATAAGCTTTTATTCAGCTTAGGACGATTTTTCGGCTTAGGACGATCTTTTCAGTTTACAGTAGGACGATTTTATTCAGCTAAGGACGATTTTATTCAGCCTAAGACGATTTTATTCAGCTTAAGACGATTTTACTTAGCCTATGACGAGTTTATTAAGCTTAAGACGATTTTATTCAGCTTAATACTGCTTTATTCTGCTAAGGAAGAATTTATTCAACTTAAGACGATTTTGCTCAGCCTAAGACGATATAATTTAGCTTAAGACGATAAGAGGATATATATGTATGTATGTATATATATGGTATATATAAAGGTAACAAAACAGTAATGGCTTGAAAGTAAAGGAGAGAGACTTGAAAATAATGACGAAATAAAAACAGAACCTGAGAAATTGAGAAATAAAGCATAAGAGGACGAAATAGATATAAAGAAGTTGGTAGACCTAGACAGATAGACAGAAAGATATACACAGAGAAGCAGACATACAGACAGACATAGGCAGATTGACACATACAGATATACGGACAGACAAACATATACAGTAGACAAACAGATAGGCAGATAGATAGATAAACAGACAAGCCGATACATAGACAGACATAGACAGACAGACATAGATAGATATACAGAGACATATATCGACAGACAGATAGGCAGACAGACAGACAGGCAGATAGGCAGACACAGACAAATAAACAGGCAGGCAGACAGATTTATAGACGGACAGGCAGGCAGACAGACAGACAGATAGACAGATACACAGGCAGGCAGACATATATAGACAGACAGACAGGCAGACAGATAAATAGACAGACAGATAGACAGACAGGTATATGGTCGAAGAAGCTGACTAAAGATAATGATAGAAATATAAAAAAAAAAGGTGATTAAAGAAAGTGAGTAAAAAAAAGGCGATTAAAGAAAGTGAGTCAAAGAGGCGATTAAAGAAAGTGAGTAAAAAAGGTGTTTAAAGAAAGTGAGTAAAAAAGCCGATTAAAGAAAATGAGTAAAAAAAAAGGTGATTAAAGAAAGTGAGTAAAAAAGGCGATTAAAGAAATTGAGTAAAAAAAAAGGTGATTAAAGAAAGTGAGTAAAAAAGGCGATTAAAGAAATTGAGTAAAAAAGCCGATTAAAGAAATTGAGTAAAAAAGGTGATTAAAGAAAGTGAGTAAAAAAAAAAGGTGATTAAAGAAAGTGAGTAAAAAAGGCGATTAAAGAGAGTGAATAAAAAAGGTGATTAAAGAAAGTGAGTAAAAAAGGCGATTAAAGAAAGTGAGTAAAAAAGGCGATTAAAGAAAGTGAGTAAAAAAAAAAGGTGATTAAAGAAAGTGAGTAAAAAAGGCGATTAAAGAAAGTAAGTAAAAAAGGTGATTAAAGAAAGTGAGTAAAAAAGGCGATTAAAGAAAGTAAGTAAAAAAGGTGATTAAAGAAAGTGAGTAAAAGAAAAAGGAGATTAAAGAGAGTAAAAAAAAAA
>NC_137040.1:23569781-23574781 GCF_032717465.1 Coenobita brevimanus | reverse complement strand
AGAGGGAAAGATGGAGGAGGAGGGGGAAAGATGGAGGAGGAGGGGGAAAGGGGGAGGGGGAAAGGGGGAGGGGGAAAGGGGGCGGGGGGAGAGGGAAAGGTGGAGGGGGGGAGAGGGAAAGGTGGAGGGGGGAGAGGGAAAGGTGGAGGGGGGGAGGGAAAGGTGGAGGGGGGAGAGGGAAAGGTGGAGGGGGGGAGAGGGAAAGGTGGAGGGGGGGAGAGGGAAAGGTGGAGGAGGGGAGAGGGAAAGGTGAAGGAGGAGAGGGAAAGGTGGAGGGGGAAGAGGGAAAGGTGGAGGGGGGGAGAGGGAAAGGTAGAGGGGGGGAGAGGGAAAGGTAGAGGGGGGGAGAGGGAAAGGTAGAGGGGGGGAGAGGGAAAGGTGGAGGGGGGAGAGGGAAAAGGTGGAGGGGGCGAGGGAAAGGTGGAGGGGGCGAGGGAAAGGTGGAGGGGGCGAGGGAAAGGTGGAGGGGGCGAGGGAAAGGTGGAGGGGGCGATGGAAAGGTGGAGGGGGGGAGAGGGAAAGGTGGAGGGGGAGGGGGAAGAGGGGAAGGTGGAGGGGGGAGAGGGGAAGGTTGTGGGGGGAGAAAGAAAGGTGGAGGAGAAGAGGGCGAGAAACATGCGAAAACTTTAATTTATGGGGAAAAAAAGGAACCAAAGAATGAAAGGGAAAAAAGACAGCCAATACCAAGAAATTACGACTGAAAAGCTGGACGTGATGGAAGGTAAGACAGGAATAGAAAGACAGGAAGAGAAAGAGGAATAGAATGAGAGGAATAGAAAGACAGGCATGGAAAGACAGGAATGGAAAGACGGGAATGGAATGACGGGAATGGAAAGACGGGAATAGAAAGACAGGAACGGAAAGACAGGAATGGAATGACAGGAATAAAAAGAGGAATGGAAAAACAGGAACGGAAATAGAGGAACAGAAAGAGAGAAACAGAAAGACAGGGATGGAAAGACAGGAACAGAAAGATAGGAACAGAGCTGACCAGTCGTACACATGGAAGAGTGAGAGGACGAATTAACTCTTGCATTAGACAGAAAAATGGTGGGAGTGCGTGGGTGAACGGGTGCTGCGTGCCCGCCGTAATGGGGAAGACCGGCAGGAAAACACTTGGGCAGATTTAGTGTCCACAGAGAAGGGAATAAAAAAAAAAAAAAATAGTGCACGTGAATTATTTTAAGGAAGGTGAAGGAGGATGATGATGGAAAGGAGGGTGGGGGGAGGTCTGGATAGGGAATATAGGTGGGGTATATAAGGAGGAGAAGAGGGGTAGGAGAGGAAGGAGAAAGGATGATGGGGAGAGGAAGGGCAAGAGAGAGGTAGGAGAGGAAGGAGAAAGAAAGAAGGGGAGAGGAAGGGGAAGAGACAGGAAGGAGAATGGTGGGGGTGAAGAGGGGTAGGAAAGGAAGGAGAAATAAAGGGGAGAAGAAGGGTAGGAGAGGAAGGAGAAAGGAAGGTGAAAGAAATAGGGAAGGGAAAGAGAGAGAAAGGGGAAAAAAAGAGGTAAAAGGGAGATGAAGAGGGAAAGGAGGAGGAGGAGAAAGGAAGAAGGGGAAAGAAACAGGAGGGGAGGAGAAAGAAAAGGGAGGGAAAGAGGCAAAGGGGAGCAGAAGAAGGAGGAGAATGGAGAAGGGAGGGGGGGAGGAAGAGTGAGAGAGGAAGGAAGGGGTATGGGAAATAAAGGCAGAGGTGAGGAGAAGACGGAGAGGAGGGGAGGGGAGAGGGAGGGAAGGGGAGAGGGAGGGACGGAGGGAAAAAGGGGAGCAGAGAAAAAATGAGGGAGAGAGATGGAGGGACGGAGGGAGGAAGGGAGAGGGGGGAGGGAGGGGAGCAAAGAAAAAGTGAGAGAGAGAGAAGGGAATGGGCGTGTTGTGTGAAAGGAGATACGAGATGGAAGGGGAGACTACACGAGATGGGATGAGATGGAAATGAAGGGGAGAGGGGGGGGGAGCGCAGAGGGAAGGACAGGAGGGGAGGGAATGAGGGGGAAGAAGGTAGGGGGAGAGGGGAGGGAAGGGGGAAGAATGGTAGACTGAGGAAAGAGGGAGAGGATGGCAAGGTGGAAAAATGGAGTAGAAAGGGAAAGGAAAAATGCAGAATGGAGGGGGATGGGGAGAGGGAGAGGAAAGGAACAGAACGGAAAGAGACGAAAAAAAAGGAAAATGAAGGAAATGAAAGGGGAGACGGAATAAAGAAGGAAGAAAAAAGGAAAAGAGAATAATTATGACAAAAAAGGTACCACGGAAGAAAGAAACAAAGGTGTGCAAAAGAAAACGGAGGGTGAAGAAAAACGGGAAGCGGAGAATGAGACAGGAGAGAATGAAAAATAAGAGAGGTAGAAGATGAGGAGGACGAGGAAGAAAGGAGGGGGGGGGAGGAAAGGAGGTAAATTAAAGGGAGAGTAGAGAGGAGGTGCTAGGAAGAGGAGATTGAGGAGAGGAGGGATATTAAAGAAAGAGGAGACAGATATTGGGAAGAGGAGACTTAGACAGGAAAGTTGGATAATAAATAAGGAATTAATAGGAGAAAATAAAAAAAGATAAGATGACGACAAAAAGAAGGGAAGGAAAGAAAAAAGTAATTCAGAAGATGATGGAGGAGAAGAAGAAGGAGAGAGAGAGAGAGAGAGAGAGAGAGAGAGAGAGAGAGAGAGAGAGAGTGAAAATACGGATGACAGGGGAAGAAGAAAATAACAATGGAGAAACAGACGGAAAAAGAAATACACAGAGATGACAGTGAAAAAAATAAAAAAATAAAAAAAAACGATAAATAGCGTAAACGAAGAAAAAAAAACATACGATACATTATGAAAGAAAAGAAGATAACTGAATAATGATAAAGAAAATGGAGAAAGAGAAAAACAAATTACTGATTAAAATGTGATAAGGAAGAGACAAAGAAATAAAACAAAGGAGGGGACTGGAAAGGGAATAAAGGGGAAGGTGAAAATGCTGATAAAAAGGTGGATTAGAGAGAGAGAGAGAGAGAGAGAGAGAGAGAGAGAGAGCATTGTCCTGTAAACGAGAAAGTAAGAATAGTAATTCCCCCCTTCATTTCTCTCTCTCTCTCTCTCTCTCTCTCTCTCTCTCTCTCTCTCAGATCAGACATAAGGACTCAAAAGCACCATCTGGCTAATTAAGACAGCCTGGAAAAAATCGAGAGAAAAAACACCAAACAATAAAAGCACAAGGGGAAAAAAACACCGTCTCATTTACGTCATCTACATGCAAGAAAAAACAAACAAACACACAGATGGAACGAACACGCTCGTTTTCAAAGGCCTGTGTGTGTGTGTGTGTGTGTGTGTGTGTGTGTGTGTGTGTGTGTGTGTGTGTGTGTGTGTGTGTGTGTGTGTGTGTGTGTGTGTGTGTGTGTGTGTGTGTGTAACTCAACAGGTGTGACTCAGGTGTTGCTTACTATTCCTTTTTTAGCAATCATCATCATAATCACCACCACCACCACCACAAGATCATCATCATCATCATCATCATCATCATCATCATCATCACCATCACCACCCTAATCTCCACTAACAAAAGGAACCAACAGGATCCACAAACAGGAGGAGTAAAGCCTAAAGGTAACAGAACTATTAACAGGCGCAGTGAAACATGTGTGTGTGCTTTATACATGTCCACCGCTACCTGGGTTTACCTGGCTAAAATTAAAAGGTCTCGTACACAGGGCATGCCTTTAGCTTTATTAAAACACAGGCTTGGCAATTTTACAGGTGTTGGAATAGGCAGGGTGTAGGAAGGGTAATACTAGAGCTCTTACACACTTCACACTGCTACACCAACACTACAACACATACTGTCACCACACTACCATCTCACACGCAGCTACACCTCACACTGCCACAACAACACAACATACTTTCACACCACACTACCATCTGACACAGTTACACATCACACTGCCACAACAACACTACAACGCATCATACTGTCACACCATACTACCATCTCACACACAGTCACACCTCACACTGCCACAACAACACTACAACACATACTTTCACACCACACTACCATCTGATACAGCTACACATCACACTGCCACACCAACACTACAACACATCATACTTTCACACCACACTACCATCTGACACAGCTACACCTCACACTGACACACCAACACTAAAACACTAATACACCACTTCCTGTCGCACCTCACACTGCCACAACTCACACCTTACACAGCTATGCCAGTACCGCTTCACAACATACTGCCACACCTCACACTGTCACACCACAAGCAGCCACATAACACACTGCCACAACTCACACTGCCACACTTTATAATGCCATAACTCACACTACCACACCTCACACTCACTCTGCTAGACCTCTGCCACACCTCAATCATACCCCACAGTAACACCACACGCTGCCACACCTCACACACCTCAATCATATCCCACAGTCACACCACACACTGCCACACTTCACTCACCTCAATCACACTTCACACTAAGTTATCATACCTCATACTGCCATGCCTAACTTTCACACTTCATACATTCCTTACAGTAGCACCTCAGTCACAAAATTCATTCACACTTCACACTGCCACACCTCACTATCACACCCAACACTGCCATCTCACTCTGTAACAATTCACACGCCCCAGTCACACCACAAACTACCACAAACCTCAGTCATACTTCACATTGCCACACGTCACCACCACACCTCACACTGGCACGCTTCACACTGCCACACCCTCACTCTCACACCACAGTAAACCGAGACTTATATGACACACTGTAAAATTCTCCACTTCCTCCACTTTACTATATATATCTAACAATAACTCTGAACTCCTTATGATACTCCCTCAACAACCACTTAAGAAAGAGAGACTCCACTTGATTCATTTTAAGTGCTCTCTCTCTCTCTCTCTCTCTCTCTCAAAATACCCTATTTCATTCACTTCAAACCATACACTTCCACCACTTAAACACACACAATCCATGCCCCATCTCACACACA
>NC_137040.1:23542281-23564781 GCF_032717465.1 Coenobita brevimanus | reverse complement strand
TATTTCTTTACCAGGTCCACTACACAGCACACGCAATTATAAACTCCCAATCTTACAACACGCACGCAGCACCCGTCTACCCACGCACTCTCACTCTAGTCCTCTTCAAGCAGTTTAGACAGAAGCTTACTAACACCTTCTCTTAAGCGATTCATTTTTCAAGTTAAACATTACTCTCCTCTTCTGTGGTACATAAAATCTTCAAACATCGCCATACTCTGAATCTAGCTCTCTCTCTTGTATTTTGTTTTTCTCTTGGAAGGAACAGTTATTGCGGGCTCGTGGCCTTTGGTTCCTTCTTCTTATCATTTAAAAAAAAAAAAAAAGTACAAAAGGATGTTAACTAGCCATATCCAAAAATAAATCGCTAAGGAAGAGGTGTTAGGGAGCCTCGTTGCCCTACAAGAATATGACGTGTCTGGGGCAGTTTTCTTCCCCGTCTTAAGATTTCATGTCTTAAAAATGCACTTTAAGAATCCTGATCTATAGTAACCTGGATTTTGAAGTTATTTTTTATTCTTTGGGAGAGAGAGAGAGAGAGAGAGAGAGAGAGAGAGAGAGAGAGAGAGAGGTCGTCCTTTTGCATTAGAGCAGTGGATGATGAGACGGTGTGAATAGTGTGTTTAGTGAGGTTCACCCCTATGTGTTGGTCCGGCACGAGACCTGGGGATTCTCTCTCTCTCTCTCTCTCTCTCTCTCTCTCTCTCTCCATCACCATCTTCTATTTCTCCATCCCCCTTCTACCCACTGTCTTCTCCTCCTCCCTTTCTCCTCCACTTCTGTTTTCTCTTCCCATCTCTTCTCCCTCTCCCTCTACCTCTCCCTCTCCCCTCTTCTTTATGTGATGGTATTTGACTGGGGAGGTAATTTCAACTACACCATTTCTTCTCCCATATCTCTCCCTCTCCCCTCCAATCGTTTCCCTCCCCTTCTTCTCCCATTCCCCTCCTCCCTCTTTCCTCTCTCCACGTACCTCCTCCTCCTCCTCAGCTTCCCCATCTCTCTTTCTCCCTATTATCTTTCACCTTTCCCTCCCCTCAACTTCTTTCTCTCTACTTCCCCCCCCCCTCTCTCTCTCTCCCCTCTCCTCCAAGTGATGGTATTTGACTGGGGTGATATTTTCAACTTCACTCCCATTCCTTCCCTCGTACCTCCCCTCTCCTGCCTCCTCCCTCTTCCTTCCTTCCTTCCTCCTTTTCTTCCCTTCCTTCCTTCCTCCCTCCTTCTCTTCCCTTCCTTCCTTCCTTCCTCCCTCCTTTTCTTCCCTTCCTTCCTTCCTCCCTCCTTCTTTTCCCTTTCTTCCTTCCTCCCTCCTCCTCTTCCCTTCCTTCCTTTGTGTTCACTCTCCATCTGTCTGTGTCTCCTTTAATTTCTTTCTCTCTAACCCTCCTTCCTTCCTTCCTCCTGCTCCTGCTCCTCCTCCTCCTCCTCCCCCCAAGAGGTCAAAAACACTGCTTCCCCCTCCCCCCTAATCACATAACCACCCCCTCTGACCCACACCTAACAGCTTTTCATTCTCTTCTACTCCTCTCTCCCCTCTCCCTCCTCTCTCCCCCTCCTTCCCCCTCCCTCCCCCTCTCTCTTCCCCATTCCCTCTTCTCTCCTCTCTCCATTCCCTCCTTCTCCACCCTCTAACCCCCCCTCACATTCCCTTCCTACCTTCTCGCACGTCTCTATTACACTCTCTCCCTTTTCCTTCCCCTCTCCCTTTTTTCCTCCCTCCACTCCCTCTTTCATCCCCATTCACCTTCTCCCCTCTCTCCTTCCCCTTCCTCCTCTCTCTCCCTCTACCCGTATCCTCCCTACCTTCCCCCCCCTCCCTCCCTCTCTCTTTCTCTCTCTCTCTCTAATCACCTAACCACCCCCTGCCCGCCACCTAACAGCCCTTCATTGTGGACTCTCCTACTTGAGCTATATTCAATTTGCCGCAGCGAGGGGGAGAGGGGGGGAGGGGGAGGGGAGAAAAGAGAGGGGGAGAGGAAGGAGGGGGGAAAGGAGAGAAGGCAAGGGAAGGGGACAGGAGAGACGGCAAGAGGAGAGGAGAGGGGAGAGGAGAAAGGGGGATGGGAGGGAAGAGGAAAGAGGATGAAGGGAGGGGAGAGGAGAGAGAAGGAAGGGAAGGGAGAGTAGAGAGGGGGAAGGGTAAGAAAGAGAAGAAGGGGAGAGGAGAAAGAGTAAAGAGAAGTGTGAGAAAGGAGAGCGTGGGAGGTGAGGGGAGAGAAAGGAGAGCGTGGGAGGTGAGGGGAGAGAAAGAGGGGAATGGGTGGTTAAGGAGGAGGCGAGGAGAATGGGAGATTTGGGAGGGGGACGGGAAGGGGAGGGGGAGGGGAAGGGGGAGAGAGAAAAGAAGGTGCTCGGGGGGGGAATGGGAGGTAGGGGAGGTAAGAGTGGGGAGGAAAAGAGAATAGCATGAGAGCAGAAAAGAAAAATTGGGAGGAGAGAGAGGTAGGGAGGGAGATAATATGGGGGGAGGGATGAAGAGGAGGGAGGAAGAAACATGTGAAGAGGGAGGTAAAACAGGAAGAAAAGGGAGGAAAGAAGAAATGGGGAAAGTAGAGGGAGAAGAGGGGGGAAAGGAAAAAATGGGAGGAAATGATGAGGGTAGAAGAGGAAAGGGAGGTATGAGGTAGGAAGGGAGAGGAAGGAAGGAAGGAACAAAAGGAAAGGAGAGAGGATACGGAAGAGGAAGAAGAGGAATGAGGGAAGGGAAAAGAAAGAGGAGGAAGGAATGTGGTAGGAGGGAAGAAGGAAGTTCAGGAAGAGGGGAGAGTAAGAGGAAGAAAGAAGTAAGGAAAGACAGAAGGAAAGGAAGGAAAGAAGTAAAGATGAAGGGAAGAAAAGAAGGGAAGGAAGGGAAGAGAAGAAAGGATGTGAAATAGGAAAGGAGGGAAGGAAGAAGAGAAGAGAGGGATGGAAAGGAAGAGAAGAAAGGGTGAGAAGTAGGAAAAGAAGGAAGGGAGAAAGGAAGGAAGGAAGCACGGGAAGGGAAGGGAAGGAAGAAAGAGAAGAAAGGGTGAGATGTAGGAAAAGAAGGAAGGAAGAAAGGAAGGAAGGAAGGAAGCAAGGGAAGGGAAGGGAAGGGAAGGGAAGGAAGAGAAGAGAAGAAAGGGTGAGAAGTAGGAAATGAAGGAAGGAAGGAGGGAAGGGAGGGAAAGAAAGGAAGAGAAGAAAGGGTGAGTAGTACGAAAAGAAGAAAGGAAGGAAGGAAGGAAGGAAGGAAGGGAAGAGAAGAAAGGATGTGAAGTAGGAAAGGAAGGAAGGATGGAAGGAAGGAAGGAAGGAAGGAAGGATGGAAGGAAGGAAGGAAGGGAAGAGAAGAAAGGGTGTGTTGTAGGAAAGGAAGGAAGGAAGGAGGGAAGGGAGGGAAGGAAAGGAAGAGAAGAAAGGGTGTGTTGTAGGAAAGGAGGGAAGGAAAGAGGGAAGGGAGGGAAAGAAAGGAAGAGAAGAAGCGATGAGAACTAGGAAAGGAAGGAAGGATGAAAGGAAGGAAGGAAGGAAGGATGAAAGGAAGGAAGGAAAGAGGGAAGGAAGGAAGGAGGGAAGGTAGGAAGGAAGGAAGGAAAGAGGGAAGGAAGGAAGGAAGGGAAGGGAAGGGAAGGGAGGGGAAGGGAAGGGAAGGAAGAGAAGAAAAGAAAGGGTAAGAAGTAGGAAATGAAGGAAGGAAGGAGGGAAGGAGAATTAACAAAGGTACGATGATTCTTGTTCTCTCGACTTTGCTTGGGATGACTACTGAAGAAGCCGCACAGGAGAGACTGACAGGAAGAGAAGAGGAGAGAAAGGGGCTGGGCACGGAAGAAAGAGGTGAGATTACGAGAAGCGAAGGAGGAAAAGAAGATTTGAGGAGGAGGGAAGAAAGAGAGAGGAGATGAGGAGAGGAGAAGGAAGAAGGGAAGACCAAGGAGGAAGGACACAGAAATGGATGGGAAATGAAAGAAATGAATGAAAGGAAAGAGGAAATGGAAGGGGAAGGGAGGGGAAGGAAAGAAAGGGGAAAGGGGAAGCTTTTAGGAGAAAGGCAAGTAAAGAAACTGGAGAAAATGGGATAAGTAAATGTGTGTGTGTGTGTGTGTGTGTGTGTGTGTGTGTGAGAGAGAGAGAGAGAGAGAGAGAGAGAGAGAGACCCCAATTACAACAGAAAAAAACACACAATCCTCTACTCTCACGTAACAAGAAAAAATAACAAGTTCCCAGTGAAAGAAAAAATAAAAAACGAGAAAAAAATCAAGCCATACCATAAGGACAAAATAAACTGATATTCCTACTTATTTTTCTTACAATTATTTTTTTTTCTCTCTTAAAGGGGGGGATAATTCTGGTAGTTTTTATTCCAGCTGACGCCAGACGATTTTATTCAGCCAGATGATTTTTTTTTTTCAGCCAGTTTTTTTTTTCTGCCGGACGATTTTTTCAGCCAGACGATTTTTTTTCTGCCGGACGATTTTTTTCTGCCAGACGATTTTATTTAACTGAGGCGTCCGTGTTAATCCCATCACACCCGCTGTCGTCATCAGTGCCCCTTCAGCCCGAGGACGTCTTATCTTTCTGTCCTTGCTCTCTCTCTCTCTCTCTCTCTCTTCAGGCAGGAGAGACCCATCGTAGCAAAAGGGTTACCAAATTTTCTTTTTAAAACCACTTCACTTGGATGACGTATACTGTGTTGTTTATCCTGCCTACAGACGATTTTATTCAGCTCAGAGGATATCTCACGTAGTGGAGGGGTTAATGAAGGCTCCATCTAACCCCTCCAGTTCCATGAGTCTCTCCTGAACTGATTCAAATCGTCTGGAAGGCTAAGTGAAAATTAAGAATACGTTAGTGGATGGAAATAGTTATAGTCCTTTTACCTTAACTTGGCCCAAATTTTCCACTTTTTTTCAGCTACAATGCTTTGGCTCTCCACCCTCCCCATAGCGCTTCTTCGTGACTAGCACAATACCTGAGTGCTAATCTACCGTTACATCTCGCTTTGCAGGATGGAGGGATGCAAGTTTTAGGCAAAGTTAAATTAAAAAGGGTACGCTCCTTCCCTGCCTTACATCTCTCCTGACGTGCCTAAAATCGTCTGTGGCAGTGAAAATTACAAATAAATCACGCCACAGAAGGGAAGGGGTTAAGCTTTTTCCTCTGTCAACCCCTTCTAGAAGACAGGTCACTCAAGCTGAATAAAACCGTCTGGTTGTGGTAAGAATAAAATTGTTGAGTGTTATGTGTTGAGGTTAATGAGGGCTGGGAAGGAGGAGGATGAAGGGGTGGTGAAGGGAGGCGAAGGAGGAAAGGGGAGGGGAAACAGGAGAGGGAAATGGAGGGGTGAAGGAGCTACAGGGAGGGGACGGAAAGGAGAGGAGGGGGAAGAAGGTGTGGGGTGAGGAGGGAAGGGGAAGGAGTTGAGGGGAGGAGAAAGGAGAAGGATGGTGGGGAGAGGAGAGGGGGAGTGAGGGAATGAAAGGTAGAGATGAGGGGTAGGAAAGAAAAATGAGGAGTGATTGGAAGAGGTAAGAAGCAAGAAGAAAAGGTGAGGGGTGAGAGTTGGGAAGGGAGGCGATGGGTGGAAACGAGTAAGGGTGGGGAGGTCAGGGATGGGGAGGAATGAGATGGAGGAGTAAGTGGTGGGTAAAAGTGAGGGGAATGAGGGGGAGGGGAGGGGATAGGTTGGGAGTGAGGGGAGGGTAGAGGTGAAGGGGAGTAGAATGACACAAAATATCAGTGTGTGACATGGTAAGGTATTCTAGTGTGATGATAAAGCACCAATACAGCTCCACTTCTGTTTCTCACGCCTTCCTTTCCGTCGCTCACCAAGATTATCTCAATTTCCTTAACTCTCCGCAACACTCCTTATTCTGCTTCTTGATTCCTGTTAATTATAGCCCTGGACTGGACGGCAGGTAGGCAGAGGTCAGCAAAGTCACCTGGCATAGTTAGAATGATACCCGAAATTTTTTTTATTTTTTTTTTCGACTCTGTAAAGATACCATAGTTAGTCCTTTCGGAAAAAAAAAAGGAAAAAAGATCTCCGAGTAACTGTTATATGTATTGCTCTTTGGTTATGTTTTTCCCTCTATTTATTTATTTATTTTTTTAACTGACCTCTCCTGAATCACTTCCATCTGAGGACGATTTTTATTTTTTGTCTGGCTAATGAGATACGAGTTTTTGCTCAGCTTAAGAAAATTTCCCTCAGGCTATAGGAATTAAATGGCTTGAATTTCCACGACAATCATTTTATTTTCGTCTTTAATTTTTCTTGAGATACAAAATACCACTACATTTCGGCCTGATCCCTGCCCTATGACTACCCTGACTCTCGCCTACCCTACCCTACCCAACCCAACCCTACCCAACCCAACCCAACCCTACCCTACCCTACCCTGCCCTGCCCTACCAAACCCAACCCAACCCAACCCAACCCAACCCTACCCTACCATACCCTGCCCTACCAAACCCAACCCAACCCAACCCTACCCTGCCCTACCCTACCCTACCCTGCCCTACCCAACCCAACCCAACCCAACTCAACTCAACCCTACCCTACCCTACTCTACCCAGCCCTATCTATCCTACCTAACCTACCAATTCACTATCCTCCCTTTTCCTTATTCTCTCTAGTTGCCCCTTTTCATTCCTCTTCCTCCCCCTCCCTCCCCTACCCTACCTTACGTCCCTCCATTCCATTCCCTCTCCTCTCCTTCTCCTATCCTACTCTACTTGCCTCTCTTCCCCGTTTTTCTCCTCCCTTTCTCGTACCTTTCCTCCCTTCCATTCATTATCCTCCCTTTTCCCTGTCCCTCCCTTCTTAACCCTCTCTCTTCACTCTAACTCCCTTCTCTTCCATATACTCCTCCCTCCTCCATTCCTTCCCTCACACACCCCTTCCTCCACCCTCCCTTTCCCCTTCCATGCCTCTCTATTCCACTATCTTTTCTCTCCTCTTCAAATTCTCTCTCTTTCCTCCCTCTCCCTCCACCATCCCTACTTCTCTCCCTTCACCCACTTCCACTTCCGCTTTCCCCTCTCTTTCTCCCATCCTCCTTTCCTCACCTTCACCCTCTTCATTCCTCCCTTCCCCCTACAGACTCCACCCTCCTCTTCCTTCACCCCTATTCACCCTCCCTCATCTTCTCCCTCTCTCCCTCTCCTTCCCCTCTCCCATACACCCTTCCCCATTTCCCCCTCCTTCCCACCCCCATTCTCCTCCTCCTTCCCCTCTCCTCTCCTCCATTTCTCTCCTCCTTCCCCTACTCCCTCCTCCCCTCCCCTGACATAGTGGAACCATTAGGGAGCGTAGCGAGCCCCCGGGGATGTTGGGAGCCCACTAGAGTCCTCCCCAGGGTCCTCTCCCCACCTCCCCGATACTACATCTCCCCTCTCACCCTCATTCACATCCTTCTAGTTCCTTCTCCTCCTCTTCCTTCTAAGTCTGGCTTCTCCTCCTCTTCATGCTTCTTCTTACTCTTCCTCCTTCCTTCCTTCCTTCCTTCTTTCCACAGTTTCCCTCCCCACCCCCCAGACACATTCTCTCTCCTCTCAACGTCATTCATCTTCTAGTTTCTCTTCTTTTTTTATATTATTTTGGTTTCCTTTCCTCTTCCTTCTTTCAGGTCCTCCTCCTCCTCCTCCTCCTCCTCTCTTTCGTTTCTCCTTCTTCCCCTGTTTCCTCTGCCCATCTCCCCAATACTCTCTCTCGACCTCACCTTCTTCCTTCTCATACTTCCTGTTATTGCCTTTTTATATATCATGCTTGCACTTTTGCCTTCCCATCCTTTTCCTCCTTTCTGGTTTCGTTCCTCCTTCTCCCCCCCCCTCCTCCTCCTCCTCTCCTCCTCCGTTCCCAGTATCCTCAATTTTTCCCAGAACTTTTCCTTCGCTCTGTGACCTTTTTCTTGACCTCCCCTCTTGCCTTCTCTTCCCTTACCTCCTCCTCCTCCTCCTTCTCTTCATTTTCTTCCGTCTTCCTCACCCTTAATTTATTTTTTCATTTTTGCTTGTTTTACTATTTCTCTCCTTTTCCCCTTCTTTTTGCTCCTTCCTGCTCCTCCTCCTCCTCCAAATGTTGAATGTCTGATGCGCCACTGATGAGAAGAAAAGATGAAAGTGATCCAAGAGTTATTATCGGTAATGATGTGAAAAGCACGAAACAGTGTGTGGCAGCCAGTAACGAGGCTAATACACTGTTTGGTTTCATAGCAAGGATCTGACCTACCCTGACCTGACCTGACCTGACCTGATTTGACCTGACCTAACCAAACCTCACCTAACCTGACCTAACTTGACCCAACCAAACCTAACCTGACCTAACCTAACCCGACCCAACCTAACCTAACCTAACCTAATCCTACTTAACCACCTAATCTCACCTTACATTACCTTAATCTAACCTAATCTATGTCAGGATTACATATTATATTTACAAATCATAATAGATAGATAGATAAATAGATAGATAGAAGCAAGGAGTCAGATGATGAGAGGTGTTGTGTCTGCGAGAATCGAGCAATGCTAAACATGTTTACACTGAGGAAAGCTGACGACAGCGGCCAGTAAGGAAATGATGCAATTAGCTGTCAGCAGTCCTCTCGTGAACAAAGACCTAGTCCATCCACGAGGAACACACGTGACACACCCCTGCTACACCAGAATTTAGGAAAGAGAGCTCAGACGGAGATTAGCCACAGAAGAGGCAAGAGAGAAGTAGACAGGCCTCAGAGGAGACAGGTGACGGGAGAAGGGCTTGGCAATTTGAGAGAGAGAAACAGATAGCGAGACAGGGAGGTAGCTACCCGGGACTTATACTCGTCCGTGTGAGAGACTTGTTAATATTTCCAAGACAAATAAAAATAGTCCCATACTATTCTTTACCTCTCCTGTCACTACATGACATTTGGTAGCAGCGAACGTATACGAACCTCGACTACGAATCAACATTAAATTCCTACAAAATATCAAGATTGAAAACAAGAATATCTCTCTCAACCAACAACACAACCAGCTCCTGACGCTTCTCTCCATCCAGCCCCCTCCGTCTCCCCGATCATCATGCTGATGCAGAGGTCAAGAGATCACACGACGCCTTGCAAGTAGTTTAACAAAATATTGATACAATATTGCAATTTCTACGACGAATCAACGAACTACAACCATCTACAATCAACTACAATTAACAACTCTACGTCGTCTGTATAATCTTCTACTCGCACCTACAAGAAGCGGCAGTCTTCATCCTACAACGAGTAAATCACAAGAAAAATGGACCAAGAATACATCAAGAAAGAAAGAAAACAAACAAACAAACAAACAAACAAACGAAGAGTGAGAGACGACTCACAACTCATAACCACCAGACCTCACCCTCCTCTCTCTGCTACATCCACCCAACCCCCACCGCTTACGCAGGTGTGAAGAGGTCAAGACACGCAGCAAAACACCAAGTCCATATTCACAACTCGTCTTACTCACCCGTCTTCACTCAAGTTACTCATCGCTACTCATTCACTCACCACAGCTACCAGTGTGGGAAGCCAACGTCACCATGTGCTGAGACGACAACACGTTAATCAACCTGCGAAGGACAACGCTATCACCACGTGCAACACCACTCACACCATTTCCTCCACGGTAAAAATTAGTGAGTTACATAGTTACTTCATTTATACATTACACAGTGATAGACAATAAGCTTCTGCACAAACATATAAAACGTGCTGTATAGTTACAGCTTAAATACACATACTTACTTCAGTTATCTGCATAACTCAATCACTAAATAATCACCAACAATAAATATTCTACACAGTATATATTCATTCATTTATTATAACATTTATTTACTACCAACGAGTGTTACCATTTATACCTACATAAAATACGTGTTTCATACATACAACTATACATTATTACATCTACAAAGTAATAAAGAAAATATACCATCACAGTTACTCAGTGAGCAATTAAAAGAACTGTATTTAACATTTATTAATTAAAGCTACCTAGTGGAAACAGACAAATTAAGTTACAAGGTAAACTAGAAAAAAAAAAAAAATGGCCAACACAAATGCCGTTAGCAAGATTGAACATCTTCAACACAATCGTGAAGACAATGATTTCCACACAGTGCTGACACACATATTACTCACGATAGGTACAGGTGAACAACAAGTCAGTGTGTATAGTTAATACTGTATATAGTGTATATATATATATATATATATTTTTATATAAAATAACAAAATATGGGACTATATAATATCATTTTCAGTAATCTCTGTGCAATATAAACTAAACTTTAAAAAAGTATCCCAAGGAAATTAGCCAGTAATTATGCAACCATGAACAACATGGAAAAAGCGTACACAAGCAAAGAAAAACAAACTATGGAAAATCAATACATACAAAAAAGAAAAAAAAAAGAAAGAAAGAAAGAAAAGTAAGAAAGCAAAAAGAGAAACAGAGTAAGATCACATAACAAACAAATGAAAATAAGTGTAAGTGTTACTACATATGTCAAAATACCACATAAACTACAAACAAAAAAGCAAATTGTTGTCTCCACAAACAAGTGGCATGGCACATCATCACTATCATCGACCGCAGCATATGTTAGGACTGCAGTTATTACAATTATGTTACTCCATATTATAATTATGTAACTACAAACAATACTACAAACAATATGTAACAATTATGTAACGACAAACGATTGCATTATGTTACACTTTGCCAATTATGTAACAGTTGCATTAACAAGATGTAACTTTTATGTAACTTTAACTACAATTATGTACCTACAAACGATATGTAACAATTATGTAACGACAAACGATTGCATTATGTTACACTTTGCCAATTATGTAACAGTTGCATTAACAAGATGTAACTTTTATGTAACTTTAACTACAATTATGTACCTACAAACGATATGTAACAATTATGTAACGACAAAACAGTTGCATTAACAAGATGTAACTTTTATGTAACTTTAACTACAATTATAAGGCCAAGACACTTATGTAAGAGTTGCATTAACAAATGTAACTACAATTATAAGGCCAACACAATTATGCATTAACACAATATTTTGTAACAATTCATAAAATGTTACAATAATGTAGTACCACAATGTTAGTACAATATTATAAGTCATACAATTATAGCACAATTCTGTATTACCAGTATCATCATACAAGTTAGGTGAAATATTAGACATTACTAAAGTGATAACTCTATGTAATGTATAACCTAGCAGTATTACCATTGCACAATTATATGCGTACGTCTGTTGTACATACACGTCTTACAAAGTGTTATACAACAACCAATGCATTTATTCAAATATGTATACAACTTGTTTAAAATGTAATATTACTGAATAATCACTATTTACTATGAATATTATATGTATACAATATTCATACAATTTACTTTTACAATAATATGTACTTCACTTAATTAGCTTATAAGTTCATTATAATGTGTATGTAGTATGTATTAATATGTTATGACTATTAAATGTCGATGGTACGCCATTTTCGCACTACCGAGCAGATGTCAGGATTACATATTATATTTACAAATCATAATAGATAGATAGATAAATAGATAGATAGAAGCAGGGAGTCAGATGATGAGAGGTGTTGTGTCTGCGAGAATCGAGCAATGCTAAACATGCTTACACTGAGGAAAGCTGACGACAGCGGCCAGTAAGGAGATGATGCAATTAGCTGTCAGCAGTCCTCTTGTGAACAAAGACCTAGTCCATCCACGAGGAACACACGTGACACACCCCTGCTACACCAGAATTAGGAAAGAGAGCTCAGACGAGAGATTAGCCACAGAAGAGGCAAGAGAGAAGTAGACAGGCCTCAGAGGAGACAGGTGACGGGAGAAGGGCTTGGCAATTTGAGAGAGAGAGACAGATAGTGAGACAGGGAGGTAGCTACCCGGGACTTATACTCGTCCGTGTGAGAGACTTGTTAATATTTCCAAGACAAATAAAAATAGTCCCATACTATTCTTTACCTCTCCTGTCACAACATGACATCTAAACTAACCTGACCTAATCTGACCTTCCCACCTAACAAAACACAAAGGTCCGTCGTCAGGATCTTGCTTACACACAGACTTTCCAACCTTACACAGCACTAGTTAGACCACACCTAGAATACTGCATACAAATCTGGTTCTCTAACTTAATTAACCTCTACAATTCTATAATGTATTTCGTATTTCCTTCTTCCTACCATTAGATAATTTTAGAAGATGCGCCTTGTAGTGAAGGGATTAATGAAGGCTACCTCTCTCTCTCTCTCTAAATAAATAAATAAATAAATAAAATCAATCGTCTACTAGCAGTAAAAAGAGGAAAAATACTAGCTTTAAGTATTAAGGACGAAAACAAACACAAGATCATATAGCAAAAGGGGCTAAATTTACAGCAAGAGGTGCTAAATTGACGCCAACCCTGCTACATTTGCCCTAAAAAGAACGACTGTATACTTGGTTTCATTTTGTCTATAACACTTGCAATCACATGAACAATTTCTTTAAAGTTTTGTCTTACCTCAAAAAAAGAAGAAGAAAAAAAAAAGAGTTTACATTAAGAGAGGCTGTTGCTCTTACTCCTCTCTCTCCCTTCCCTCCTTCCCTTCCCCTTTTTCCTTCCTTCCTTCATCACCACCACCACAAACTCTTCCTCCTCCCTTTTCCCATCCTCCTCCTGCTCTCCCTACTCCTCCTCCTCCTCCTTCTCCTCTTCCACTTCCTCTTCCACCTCCTTTTCCCCTCCTCCTCCTGCTCTCCCTACTCCTCCTCCTCCTCCTCCTCCTCCTCCTGTCTCTCACACTCTTTTTCACCAGAATTTGTCCTTCATTTGACCCTCCATTATTTTAAAACTTTTATTTCTCTCCAACTCCTGGCTCCTCCTCATTCTTCCAAGACAATTATTTTTTTTTTTCTTACAATTTTTCACATCTTTCAGACTTTTCTTTTTTCTTTCTTTCTTTTTCACTCCTGGGTAATTGTTTTTCTTTGTTCCTTACCTCAGTGTTTAAACAAATTTTTCTCACATGTCTAGCTTCTTACGGTTTTGTTTTTATTTTTATTTTCTCCATCATCATCAGTATCATTATCATCATCATCATCATCATCACCTTCATCATCATCATCGTCATCATCATCATCATCATCCTGAACCATTTTCTCTTGAGGGAGAGGTTGAGAGCAAGGCAAGAACGAAAGGCCTTCATTTTGAGACCAGTCAAAATCTAAAAATCAGTAATATCATCCATACCTGTCTATCTATCTGTATTATCTGTCTATCTATCTATCTATGTATCAATCTAAAATCATCCTTTTCTGTTTGGGTTTTTATTTATTTTTTCTTATTTTATTTTTTATATCTTTTTTCTCGGTGCCTTTCCTCTCTCCATGTCTGCATGTTTTTCCCATATTTTTTCTTTATTTCTTTTTTCTTCCTTCCATGTGCTTCCCGACAAACCTCTCTCTCTCTCTCTCTCTCTCCTCTATCCTTCATTATTTTCCTCTTTTTCTGGATATTGTTAATACTACCCATATCTCAAAATGTTAATTCTCTCTCTCTCTCTCTCTCTCTCTCTCTCACTCTCTCTCTCTCTCTCTCTCTCTCTCTCTCTCTCTCCTCTATCCTTCATTATTTTCCTCTTTTTCTGGATATTGTTAATACTACCCATATCTCAAAATGTTAATTCTCTCTCTCTCTCTCTCTCTCTCTCTCTCTCTCTCTCTCATGTCCTTTCCGCTAAACCACCACCTCTCTTTTTCTCACACATTTTCCCGGGGTCACATTTCTTCGCTTCCTCCTCCATGTTTATTTTTTTTTTTACGTTCTTCGACCCTCCTTCCCCTCCTTTTGGCTTTTTTCCCCTCAATTCGCATTTTTTTTTTTTTTCGTTTTTTTCACAAACTCCCACGTATGGCATTTTATTTTTATACATATTTTTATCAAATTTCGATTTTTTGTTTTTTTTACTTTTATAAACAGTATGGTACAAAAGTCTGGCTACTCTTCCACTTCCTCTGCGTCACACTTATGGCATGTCCGTCACTTTCCTCCCTGACGCATCATATTAAGGAGAATTATATATATGTGAGGAGAGAGATATACCAAAAAATATATCAGCTTAGAATATTTGTTATCAGAGGAAAGCGACAAGCAGAAGAGGTTAACTATTAGGCAAACTTTTTTCCCAGACTGTGGCGGTATATTTTCCTACTATTCCCGCGTGTGTGTGTGTGTGTGTGTGTGTGTGTGTGTGTGTGTGTGTGTGTGTGTGTGTGTGTGTGTGTGTGTGTGTGTGTGTGTGTGTGTGTGTGTCTTCTCAATTTTTTCAATTTATTTACCATTTCTTATGATTTTTTCTTCTTTTTTAACCCCATCTTATTTAATTTTTTCTCTAGCCATTTCTTTATCCTTCTTTCGATTTTTGTTTCTTGTTTCAAGCTTTTTTCATCAAATTCGCTTTTTTCTAGTTCAACCTCCTTTTTTTTTTTTTTTCCTCATCTTCATATATATAATTTGGTCCTGTTTTTTATTCTAAAGTTACAAGCAGAGTTCCTCATTCACTTTTCCTTACTTTCATTTATTTTTCGTCTTTCCTTTTTTCCTCAAACCTTCCATAAATAAACTCTTTTTTTCAGTCCATTTCTTTTTCATTTCCCGCTTTTCATCGTCTATATATTTCTTTTTCAATTTTTTTTATTGTTCAGTATCGGCGCTTTAGCTGATTAAAAAAAAATTTACGTTCATTTTTTTCCTAAACATTTTGCCTATAATGTTTCGTCTTTTTACTACACGTCCATCTATCTTTTCTCTAAATTTTATAGGTATATTTTTTATATTCTCTGAACTATATTA
The DNA here is from genome assembly GCF_032717465.1 of Coenobita brevimanus. Classification (NCBI taxonomy): domain Eukaryota; kingdom Metazoa; phylum Arthropoda; class Malacostraca; order Decapoda; family Coenobitidae; genus Coenobita; species Coenobita brevimanus. The sequence goes on along the minus strand of NC_137040.1, from coordinate 23,549,900 downwards.
TACATTTTTTGTCTTACTTACCCTTGTGGGAAAATGGCTCCTCTCTCTCTCTCCGTTCATTTTTAAAAAAAATCTTCATTAACTTCTATTTTTCCTTCCAGGCTCTTAAAAAAGAAGACAGAACACCCTGTCAGTCGCACAAATACACCAGAACACCGTAAAATAATCCAGGGACAACTTTGATTAAAACTTCCCCCATCCACTGCCTAGCCCCGTAGCCCCACTAGAAGCCGAGCTATAAAGGGATCTAGGGAGCAAGGTCACTAAGCTTGTGCAAACCACCTTAGGTCACCACAGTCTGTAAATCCATCATGTTCTGTGGCTCTAGCTTTAATCCTTCACGGAAAATTAGGTGACATCTGGAATATCCAGAAAAGTTCCAATTTTTGACCCCAGGTGATCTCGAAGGATATTCATTCGATTAAGATCATACTCCTTCCAGACCTGCGGCCATCTCAAGGCTATATTGTCGTAAAGTTTCCGCTCTACCTTCAGCTGTTCCTGAGACAGCGTGAACAGAAAGTTAAGTGTGTTATGGATAACATCCGGACATCCGGTGGACTGACTGGCTTCATATCTGACTAAATGAAGTGGACACCTGTCTGACTAAGCTGACCAAATTTGAATGCAGTAGTCCGATTAGTCTCTGAGTAAACACAATTGACTTAAGAATACTAATACTGTAATAAAGTATATTGACAAACCCAATAATGCTTCCAACAGGGATGTGGGAAGCCTTAATAATAATATCCATTAAAGACCTGGAGGGCTTCATTCTCGTCTATGCCCCTGGGTTCAAAAAGTAATGAATAACAATGAAAAATTCTATACGAAAACAGTCAGCGCTCTGAAAACGGGGTAATTCAATGGATTGGAAAATAAGCAAAATATACAGCGAGAGTGTGTGAATTTATAGAGCCAAAATTTTAAAAGCTATCATACCAAAAATTATTTTAATTGGGTTTGTGCAATGCAGCGAACAGAGAATAAAAAAGGCCAATACTATAACCTATTTACCCCCCTGTGGCGTAGGGGACTGAGGCTAGGCTATCATGGGCCCAGCTCCCTAACTTTACCTTTTCCTGAACAACTTATTTTGTCTACTGCACCTTACTGTCCATCTCCATGTTTCATGAATCGTTTTAATACCGACATACTCAGCACAGATAATGTACAAAAGAAAATAAACCAATCGTATCCAAAAACAAATCGCCAGGGAAGCGGTGTTACGCAGTCTCCTTAACTGACGAGAATACAAGTCATTTACCTGGACATATATGGGAAGCAAATTAACTTGGCAAATGGAGGCGTCTTGTATAGTAAAAAACGGCTCCAGTCACTTCCCGGATTCGACCCCTGGCAAGTAAGTTAGGCCGCCTCCGACCCTAGAGTCCTACCAACAGACCACTTGGTGTGTGTGTGTGTGTGTGTGTGTGTGTGTGTGTGTGTATCTATCTATCTATCTATATATATATTTAATGATAATTACATTAGTATACCTATCTATTGCCAGACGTCTCAATCCCGTAAGGGATGCCCACAAGCAAATCGCCTCCATGTTGCCCTGCCCAACGCGATTTCACTGCCCTGCTCCTAGCTCACACTCCCCTCCCTCATATACCTCTCCACTCCATCCTTCTATCTCATCTTTGGCCTCCTTCTCCCTCTCCCCTCCTCCACCTCACCCGCATAAACTCTCCTCGTTAATCTCTCGCTCTCCATCCTCCGCACATGGTCAAACTACCTCAGAGTATTTCTCCTAACGCTTCCTACCACATCCACATCCATACCACAACGCTCCTTCACTTCCTCATTTGTCAGTCTGTCTCTATGTAACTCCATATGCTCCTCTTAAATAATAATAATAATAATAATAATAATAATAATAATAACAACAATAGTAACACTAATAAATATTATAAATAAACAAAAACGACAATACCAGAATACGTCATAGGACTGATGTGGTTAAATTACGAAAGACGTCATCGTAATGAATGGGTTGTGGGTAGGAGATCGACCTAATGAAATTCTCACACACACGCACACACACACACACACACACACACACACACACACACACACACACACACACACACACACACACACACACACACACACACACACACACACACACGCACACACACACACACACACACACACACACACACGTCAAGCAATGCATAACACCCGCCTTCACATTGCGAGAGCGGGTGTAAATCTGACATCCTCGGGCTAAAGTGGTTGTGACAAGAAAAAAACAGCTGTTATGTCGTGACTAAAGATTTATCCTGGAATTGATCTGGCGTGTGTGTGTGTGTGTGTGTGTGTGTGTGTGTGTGTGTGTGTGTGTGTGTGTGTGTGTGTGTGTGTGTGTGTGTGTGTGTGTAAAATGAGTCGATAGCACAATCGGTATTTTGCATGACTACACCTTCCTATGTCACTCAGGGGTAGGGCTGGGTTGGGCTGGGTTGGGTTTGGCTGGGTTTGGTCTTGCCTGGTGCACTTTGGGTTGGGCTGGGGTAGGGTCGGGTATGAAAGGGTATGGTAGTGAAGACTGAGCTAGGGTAGTCAGATATGGTAGGGTATGGCAGTGAAGAATGGGTTGGGCTGGGTAGGGCTGGAGTAGGGTAAGGTAGAGTAGAGTAGACTGAGCTAGGCTGGGGACGCGAACACATGTACAGTACAATACTACAGTACAGTACATACTGTTTCTTCTGGTCAATATCTCAATGGAAAAGTTGCATGACACGCCTCTCAGTTATCACTCTGGGAAGTACAGCAAAGTCGATATCTAGGCTCCGCATATAGTGTGGTGGTTCCGCGCAAATTGGAAAAAAACAGCGAGAAAAAGAGGAGTTATTGTGGTAAAAGGATTGGATCATGACTACAGGTTGTACTAAAATTTACTTAGATCAGTTACTTCAGGGTAGGGTGAGGTAGGGTAGAGTAGAGTAGGGTAGGGTAGGGTAGGGTAGGGAAGGGTAGGGTAGGGTTAAGTAGGGCAGGGCAGGGTAGGCTCTTTTATTTTTGCTTGGACGAACAAATATCGCAGAGTTACAGCCTTTGGTTCCTTCTTTCTTGTGTAAAAAAAGGTAGAATGGGTAGGGTAAGCGATCGTCAGGTAGGTCAGGTCGGATTGGGTTAGGCTACTGGACTGTTGGGTTAGACTAGGTTAGGTTAGGTCGTTAAATGTCGCTTGGGTTGGCTAGGAACACGTGTCAAACATACTTTTCCTCGCAGTCAATATTTCGATGGAGGCCTGGCATGACCCCCGACGTACAATTCACACAGGGACTACACGGCTGCCGATATCTGGGAAGGGGCGGGGGATTTTTTGAGGGATTTACCAGGAATTTCATCTTGCAATCCACACTTCTTCCTCTTAGATGCTCAGCGCGATTACAGTCCTTCCCCATCTTTCCTTTTTTTCGTCATAAAGAATTCCTGGTTAAGAGAAGAAGGCTGACAATTGCTTTAATTTTTTCTCCTTCTTCCTTCTCCATTTTTCCCCTCTTCCTCCTCCCTTCCTTCTTCCTTCCTTAACCTCTTCCCTTTTCTCCCTCTCATCTGCACGTTTCTCTTCTCTCCTTTCCTTTCTCTTCCTCTACAGATTCTCTCTCCCTCTCCCTCTCGACTTTTTACTCTCTCCTGACTTTTTACTCTCTATCCCCTTTTTTATCCATTCTCCCTTCCTCCCTCATTTTGTCTCTCTCACCCTTCGCTCCCTTACAATTCATTCTCGATTTTTGCCCCCTCTCCCTTCCTCCTCTTCGCTTTCTTCCTTACTCCCTTTCTCTCTCACCCTCTTTCTTTTTCTACACTTCTCTCTCTCTTCTTTTCGTCTCTCCTTCAGTGTATATTAAAAATTTTTCTCAGCTTTACTCCCCACCGATTTCAATTCATAACTCCTCTCTCTCTCTCTCTCTCTCTCTCTCTCCCTCTCTCCTTAGTTTTTACTCTACACCTTCCAAATCTGTGTGGATGTCTGTCTGTCTGCCTGCCAGTCTGTTTATTAGTCTTTCTCTTCCCTCCTCCCCTCTCTCTCTCTCTCTCTCTCTCATAATTCCACCTAATTTATTAATACCCTTAGTCCCTCAGTCATTCCATCTTAACTCCCCCCCCCTCTCTCTCTCTCTCGTAAAATATATCAGCTAATTAGGAAAGGTATTGCCTCTTCCTCTCTCTCATTTGTTTCACTCCTCTCTCTCTCACACACACATTAATCTCCCTCGTTATCTCCTAAATATTAATCAAGTCACTCTCTCTCTCTCTCTCTCTCTCTCTCTTCCTCGAAATTCACTTGTTTCGTCTATGCATCTATCTATCTATCTATCTATCTATCTATCTGTCTGTCTGGTTGATAATATTTTTCACTTTATCTACATTGTCTATGTCTGTCCGTCTGTCTGTCTATGTCTGTCTGTCTGTCTGTCTCTGTCTTTCTCTCTCTCTCTCTCTCTCTCTCTCTCTCTCTCTCTCTCTCTCTCTCTCTCTCTCCCTCCCTCTCTTAAAAATTACAGCGACAATAAATGAGCTAAAACAACAAAAATCTGACAACGATAGAGAGAGAGAGAGAGAGGAGAGAATAAGGAGTCTTCTGATTGGCCATTGAGAAATAAACACAATATTTTCCCGTGCTCTGATTGGTCCCCTGAGAGGCGTGTTCTGTGTTTTGATTGGCCGATGGATAACAAGGCGGAAGAAGGGGAATGGTGGCGTGTTTTTTGTGAATTAGATAGATAGATAGATAGAGATAGATAAAATACAGATAGACAGACATAAATAGATAAATTGACAGGAAGGTAGGTGGGTGGGGAAGAATGTATTTATGTATGTATATATGTATGTAGGTAGGTCGGTAGGTAGGTAGGTAAGCAGGCAGGCAGGTAGGTAGGTAGGTATGTACAGTATATAGGAACAGGTAGGCAGATAAACAGAAATAGACAGACAGATAAACATGGCAAGAACAGTGACTTTTTATTTTGTATGTCTATCTATCTATCTACCTCTCAGTTTATCTATTTTTGAATACATCAAGACGATTTCATTTTTACCTAAAGACGCCTCTTGCTGAAGAAAAAAAAAAAAAAGAGGGTTTCAAACACCTCTCCTTAAGTGGTTTATTTTCCACACTTTTTCCATTGCGCGTTTCCTCTCACCTGAAAAAAGATCCACTTTCAGGGGGAGCTTCCTTAAATAACGAAAATCGACTCAAAGTGGCACAGGAGACCGCCTAACACCTCTTCCTGAGCGAGTTATTTTGCACAAGACACCTTAATATCCCGGCCTACGATACCAAAATTACCTGTATGCCGAAATTCAAACGATAAAAGCGGCACTGGAGACGGTGTTAAGGTATAAAAGGGGAAAATAAATCGCTTGTGGGAATGTGTAACGCAGCTAAGGAATTTTACATACAGTCCCTTCGTCGATGACAGTAAGATGAAAAAGTTAACCCTTCTACAACATTATTATTATTTATTTATTTATTTACTTTTTGACGGCTCATTATATTTGCCAAAGAGACTGAACAGCGACGTTGCCAGAGATCGAGCAGCATGGAGAGCGGCCATTAATTGACAAGGCAAGCATGTTGGAGTCTTTATAAACGAAACGAAACGAAGAGACACTTTTCGTAATAGAGGGATTTCAGACAGCCCTAGCATGTATTCAGTATGGACGGTGGGTGTTGGTGCCGTGGTGGTGACGTGGGAACTGCTGGGTTTTAGGGAAAGGGCTATCTAATCTATGCCCAGAGTCGAATACAGATACCTACCCCTAATTAACCTCTTCACTACCTGGACAGGTGAAAACATGCTTGTAGGTAATGAGAACAAGTGCCTAAATTCTCTAATAATAATAATAATAATAATAATAATAATAATAATAGTATTAGTATTAGTAGTAGTAATAGTAGTTAATAATAATAATAATAATAATAATAATAATAATCTGACATCATCCTACTGAAGGGGTTAATGAAGGATGTTTAATTCATCCATTTTACATCTAAGTAAAAAAGTAAAAATAACTTGCCAACAAATCTATGGTAAAAAAAAATAAAAAAAACAATGTGCAAAGCTTAACAAGGGATACAATGGGATGGAAGGAGAGAAAGAAAGAAAAAAACAAACAAACAAATGGACGGAAGCTGTCTGGCCTATTTACTTTTAGGGTCTCTCTCTCTCTCTGCTATCATATTTCTCATCCCCATTACTGCTTCCTTCTTCCTCCCTCCCTCTTCTCTCATCATATTTCTTCTTCTTCTCTCTCTCTCTCTCTCTCTCTCTCTCTCACACACACACACACACACACACACACACACACACACACATCCCTCTCACCCTTTCCTGTACCCCAAACCTTCCTCGCATCCCCCAGCCCAGACAGCGGAGCCGAAAATTAATCTCCCCGTATTTATTCCATCCTCTTTTCCTCCTCGCCCGTATTTATGTCACCTTCCGTATTTACGATCCTGCAATATTACTCGGCGTGCGGGCTTCCGGTTGATTTATTTCTCATATTTTTATCTGTGTTTCCGAATAAACACCCCGCCATTTTTGCCTACCCAGATGCTGACTTAATTCCCGTTTTCTACGACTAGGCACCCAGGATTTATAAACATTAAATGCTAAGTGGGTGACTATATTAAATCCTTTCTCTCTCTCTCTCTCTCTCTCTCTCTCTCTCAATCCATATATCTCCAAGACACATTTACCACACACACACACACACACACACACACACACACACACACACACACACACACACACACACACACACATTCTTCGTCCTATCTTTAATTTCGTAGAGAAAGCGTTTGCCATAAGTCTCTCTCTCTCCGTGTGTGGTGATCAATAGCAAAATATACGTGATAAATTCGTGGGTTTATTGAGAGAGAGAGAGAGAGAGAGAGAGAGAGAGAGAGAGAGAGAGAGAGAGAGAGAGAGAGAGAGAGAGAGAGAGAGAGAGAGAGAGAATGAATCTGTGTTTCACTCCGCTAGTTTGGAATTTATCGTTTATCATTATCTATTTATTATTCACATCATCACCACCACCACCATCATCATCAACACCATCATCATCATCACCACCATCAGTACCATCATCACCATCATCACCACCACCACCACCACCACCACCACCACCATCATCATCACCATCACCACCACCACCACCACCACCATCATCACCATTCTTTACTCATGCTCTCAACAAATTCTTTTAATAAACTTAATAATTACCTGTCATTTCTTAAGGGTCAATAAATTCCACGTCCAATACCCCTAGGTCAACATGAGTTAAGAGAGATCATCGTTGTGAAGTGGTTGTTAATGATTTGTATTTTGCTCTCTCTATCTGTCTGTCTGTCTGTCTGTCTCTAAAACAACTTCCAACCTCACTCATATATACACAATACATTTCCCCTCCTCTCTTCACACCTTTCATCCCCTCTTATCTCTCCCTCCCCCTTTCCCTCCCCCTCATCCCTATCTCTCCCTCACCCCCAGGCTCTCTCGACGCATCCCCTCTCCCTCACCCTTTTTTCCCTCCCCTTCTCCCCTCACCCCACTCTCAGGCCCTCTCTTCTCCCCTCCCACTTACAATTCACATCC
>NC_137040.1:23524781-23539781 GCF_032717465.1 Coenobita brevimanus | reverse complement strand
GAGAAAAATATAAGAAATAAATTGTGTGGAAAGTTACAGAAGGAAGAAAAAATTTAAAGAAAAGCAAGAAAAAAAATAAGAAAAACAGCTCGCAGGCAAGGGGGAGGGGGGACTAGAGGGGGGTAGGGGGGAGTCGTGGGGGTGGGGGGAATGGAGGTAGTGGGGGGGAGAAGGGTATGTACGAAACTCTCCGGACTGTAAACAGGAAATAAGGGCGGGTTGAGGAGCCAGGGGGGGGGGGGGGCCGCACCTCCACAACACAACCCTGAAATACTGCCTCACCAACACCCGCCCTAAAACATTCTCCACCACCACTACTCCCATATACCCTGCGCACTCTACTCTTTTTTTTTTTTTTTAAGTTTCAGAGGTGATATATGGGGGTGAATTTTATAGTTGGCGGTGACTGTAAAAGAGAATTAAACGAGTAAAATTATAAGCAAAGTAGCAGTGGTGGTGGTGGTGGTGGTGTAGTAGTTGTGGTGGTGGTGGTGACAGGAGGGAAAAATAAAGGTGTACTAGAGGTAATGGTGGTGGTGTAGCATATGAATGTGGTAGTGGTAATGTCGGTGGTGGTGGTGATATGGTGCCGTGTTGTGGTGATGGTGGTAATATGGTGTGTTGTGTTGTGGTGATGTAGGTGCCGCTGCGGTGCTGGTGGTGGTGGTATGGTGTGTTGTGCTGTGGTGGTGGTGGTGGTAATGTGGTGTGTCGTGTTGTGGTGATAGTGGTAATATGGTGGGTTGTGCTGTGGTGGTGTAGGTGCCGTTGTGGTGGTGGTGGTGATGGTGTGGAGAACCTGGTGGTGGTTGTTTGGCATCATAAAAATACCATTGTTTTTAAGAGTCATAAATTAACTCATTCACTCGACTATATTCACTAATAATTCCCAAGAAGCCTAACTTACCTGTAGATACGAAAAACAAACAAACAAACAAACAAATCAGTAGATAAATAAAGAGCAATACTTAAGCAATTACGAAAAAAAATTATCTATCCATCAATCTATCGCCAGACACCCATATTCCCGGAAGGACCCCTCAAAATCAGTCCTCTCCACATCGCCCTGTCCCCCGCCATCAAGATTACCTCCCCCCAACTCACGCTACTCTTTCATGTAACTCTCCACTCCATCCCTCCATCTCGTCTGCGTCTCTTCCATCCTCTCCTCCATCCCTCCATCTTCCCTGCGTCTCCATCACCCTCTCCTCCATCCCTCCAATCTCCGCGTCTCTCCATCTCATCTTCGTCTCTCCCACCTTCTCCTCCATCCCTCCATCTTCCCCGCGACTCCATCACCCTCTCCTCCATCCCTCCATCTTCCCCGCGTCTCCATCACCCTCTCCTCCATCCCTCCACCTTCTCCGCGTCTCTCCCATCCTCTCCCCCTCCACCTCACTCACACACACTCTCCTAGTCAATCACTCATTGTCCATTCTCTCCACATCACAAAACCATCAAGGAAGTTCTGACAATAAAAAAGTGACTAGAAAAATCCAATATCGAGTCTTAAACATGGAAAAAAATAAATAACAGAGGAATTACAATGGGTATAAAGCAGAAAAAATGAGCTCACTGACAACCTAGCAATATTAGTGAAGTGTAGGAGTGACTGTGACTGTGGCTGTGGTGTGTGTGGTGTGGTGTGGTGTGGAGGGAAGGAGAGGTGTATTGTTAACAGTGGTATCCATCTGTGAAGGTGATGGTGTGGTGTGGCATTAGTGGTGACGGTGGTTGTGAATGTGGAGGTGGTGGTGGCGGTGTAGTAATTGTGGTGTGGTGTGATGCGGTAGTGGAGTGGGGTGGCAGTGGTGGTACGATAAGTGGTGTGTGTGTGGCAGTGTAGGTGGTGGCAATGGGTGTGTGTAGCAGTGTAGATGGCTGCAGTAGGGGAGAAGCAGCGTAGGTGGTGGAAGTAGGGTGTGTGGCAGTGTAGGTGGTGGCAATGGGGTGTGTTCAGTGTAGCTAGTGGTGGGTGAAGTCAGTGAACGCACAAACACGAAATACTTACCTTATGAGAAGAGGAGAATGTCATGCTGCCTGCGTTGACCTCCACCTGCAAAACGAAAGCACATTCAATCACATATACATTTTTTTCAATGTACCTCCTTTATTTTTACTTCCCTTTCCTTTCCTTTTCTCTTTTTTACTCAAATCACTAGCAACGTCTCAAATACAATGATATAGTATTATTGTTAACTCGCCCTTTTTGTTTTGGTAAGTATCCCCCCCAGATTTCCTCTCAGGTCCCCTCTTCCGTTTTCTTCGTCAATTTACAGAAAACCAATAATACGCAGAGACTATGCTAAGTGCCAGATAATCTTATATATTTATTTATTTTTTTTTATTGACAATGCTTATATGAGTGATGGAACTTGTACTAAATGATTAATAATAATAATTAAAATAATAATAATAATAATAATAATAATCAGGAGTATTTCATAGTAGTACGAGACACTGAAAAATATTATTCATCGCAAAACCCACCTAAAAAAAAAAATAAAACGAAAAAGAAAAATAATGACAACATAAGACGTAATTTCACGGTAATTCAGGTGTAATGGCGAGCGATGACGTGGCCCATGCACACCTGAACACGGGAAAGTAATTAGAGGTCAAAGGTCAAGGTCACCGTTATCAGGTGTATTTACAAGCCCTTCAGCCCGAGGACGTGTGGCTATACTTTATTCTAGCTACCGGAGAGAGAGAGAGAGAGACAGACAGACAGACAGACAGACAGACACACAAACACACACACACACACACACACACACACACACACACACACACACACAGATCGTGGATAGATAAAAATTGCTTTGTGTAGATCAGTACATATAGGACATCTGAGGAACTAAACATAAATGACTTAAGACGTCTTCTCCTTTTCCAGGCGCTACTCCGCTGGAAGGGGTAACGACAGATAAAAAATAAAAAAAATAAAAAAACGAACAAAAACAAAGGAAAAACTAACGAGAAAGAAAAATGAAAATGAAAGAACAGGAAAGAGAAAGAAAAAGCAAAAAATGGAAAAAAAATTAAAAAGAAAACGAAAAAGAAAACACGAAAAAAGGAAACGAAAGAAAAAACGAAAAATGGAAATGGAAAAGAAAAACAAAACGAAAGAAAAAGAACAAAACAAAGTAAATGGAAGAAAGCGAAAAATAATGACAAGCTTCCACCACGTATAAAAAAAAGCAAAATAAATCGCTTAGGAGGAGGTGTTAGGAAGCTCTCTATGGCACCCGTACGAGTGCCAATCGTGCCAGCGCTGGAGGCACTCTTAAAATTCGCGCAATATTTGTGTAAATTTTCTGGCTTCTAACACACACACACACACACACACACACACACACACACACACACACACACATTCCATCTCATACACCACATACGGTATTCTCTCTCTCTCTCTCTATGCGAATTCCTGAAAATATTCCAACCAAAAGCATTATAAATTTCTATGTATATATGACAACGGCAGAGGGAGAGAATGGAAGGTGAAGATGACATACTCGTACAAGACACTATACGGAAGTGGACGGCACCTTAAGAATATAGAATGAATTAGCCAAGAACACGCACTATATAACCAACAGCAAAATGGAGTTCTATACATAAATGAAGCTGCTGGAGGAGGGAAAAGGTATATAAATTAAAGGGGAAGATATATGATTAAATGGTATATGAGATTCGACACCACACGGAAGAAAGTGGTTTGGATCGTAAGAATATAGGAAGACGCAGCCAAGAACACGCTCTCTCTCTCTCTTTCTCTCTCTCTTTCGTAATATAGTTGCATACATAATTATAGGAAACAGCCAGGGAAGGGAAACTATTATATAAATGGAAGACACACTTGATTTTGTGTCGAAGGTAGTGGTTAGGATCATAAGACAAGGATAGCAGTACTAAATAAACACGTGACCATTTCAAGCTTCTCTGGAATTAATCCCATTATGTGAAAATCTTTAGGGCGTGACTAACTGACGAGGCCGCTTCTAGAGTTGTCCCCTTGCTTTACATGAGGCCTAACACTTTTTGATCCACCCTCTTACATGCATGGATTTTGGAAAGGGTCAAACGAAACTGTATTTTCAACTTGTAATATATCCTGGTGCTATGTAAATTTTGTATATATATATATTTATTTGTAGACATCACTTCTTCAGTACCTCAGTTCTGGTAAGCCATAGTAACCAGTAAGAACTCCGGTATTCACAATAAAAAGACTATATATATCAGGATGTGAGTGGGATCTTTAGAAATTGGAAAAGAATATCTAAGCATATGGTTAACATCTGAGGTATGCATGTGTGTGTGTACTCAAGATGCCTGGAACCACTGTCTGACTCTCTTCTTCTTCATTTCTGCAACATTCGCGGCCTTTCCTCTAACTTTCGCTCTATTGAGCACCACCTCTCCTCCTCTAAACCTCACCTTCTTTTCCTGAGACTCAGCTGTCTGAGGCAACTGACAGCAAACCCTTTTCTGTATCCTCCTACTTTCTCTATACTCATTTCAAAGCCAAAGGTGGCTGTTGTGTATATATACGCAACAACTTACCTTGCTCTCGTGTTCCTGAACTCGATTCTTCTGAATTCTCTACACTCTGGCTTCGGCGTTCCTGTCATTCTCTGACTAAAAATATCTGTGCTGTTTACTTATCTCCTAATTCTACTGACTATCAAAAATTCTTTGACTATCTTACTTCTACGATGGAACACATTCTATCAATTTCTCCTTTCTCTGAAATCTCCATTCTTGGAGATTTCAACGTTCACCACCACCTTTGGCTCTCCTCTCCTTTCAGTGATCCATCTGGTGAACAAGCCTACACCTTTTCTATCCTTAATGACCTAGAGCAGCTTGTACAGCACCCTACCCGTATCCCTGACCGCCTTGGAGAGAGCTCCAACATTCTTGATCTCTTCCTTACAACTAATCCTTCTGCTTACACTGTTAATCTTTTCTCTCCGTTGGGCTCCTCCGATCACAACCTTATCACCTTAACCTGTCCTATCGCTACGGTACGGCCTGTGGACCCTCCAAAAAAACGTCGTCTCTGGCACTTTGGAGCTGCCGATTGGGAGGCCCTCAGGCAGTACTTCTTTGATTTTCCCTGGAATGATTATTGCTTCCATGGCCGGGAGCCATCTGGGTGTGCCTTGCGCATTACGGAGGTTATTCTCTCGGGCATGGAAGCATACATTCCTTTCTCATATCCTTTGACTAATTCACGAAAGCCTTGGTTTAATCACGCTTGTTCTAATGCTGTCCGCAACAAGGAGAGGGCCTATAAAAGGTACCGGAGCCAACCCACCCCTGAATCACATCTTTTATACATTTCTGCCTGGAATCGTGCTAAGTCTGTTCTTCGCTCTGCTAAAAATAATTTCATCCGTACAAAATGCTCTCAACTCTCTAACTCGAACTCTTCCCGTTCCTTCTGGCACCTTGCCAAAAATCTTTCTAACAACTTTACCTCATCATCCATCCCTCCTCTTCTCTACTCTGATGGCTCTGTAGCTATTTCTTCTACTGATAAAGCAGATCTCTTCACTCAGACTTTCTCCTCCAATTCCACCTTAGACGATTCCGGTGCTGTTCCTCCCTCACTTCCCCCCTTGAACTTCCTCATGGCTAACATTAAAATTTCTTCAGCTGATGTATTTTCTGCCATTGCTGGCCTCAGTACTAATAAGGCATATGGGCCTGATGGAATCCCTCCTGTTGTTCTCAAGAACTGTGCTTCTGTGCTTACTCCCTGCCTAGGCAAACTCTTTCGCCTTTGTCTGTCAACTTGTACCTTTCCTTCTTGCTGGAAGTTTGCTCTCATTCAGCCAGTCCCGAAGAAGGGTGACCATTCCCAACCCTCTAACTATCGTTCAAATGCTTTAACATCCTGTATCTCAAAAGTTTTCGAGTCAATTCTTAATAGAAAAATTTTAAAGCATCTTTCCTATCACAACCTTCTTTCTGATCGTCAGTATGGGTTCTGTCAGAGACGCTCCACAGGCGATCTTCTCACCTACCTTTCAGACTCCTGGTCATCCTCCTTTCGGGACTTTGGCGAAAGCTTTGCCATTGCACTTGACATCTCAAAGGCTTTCGATCGAGTCTGGCATAAATCTTTAATTTCCAAACTGCCCTCGTACGGTTTCTATCCTTCTATCTGTGCTTTCATCTCTAGCTTCCTTTCTGGTCGTTCTATAGCCGCTGTTGTAGACGGCTATCGTTCTTCTCCTAGATCTAATAACAGTGGTGTTCCTCAGGGCTCTGTCCTATCACCAATTCTCTTCCTTTTATTCATCAATGACCTTCTAAGCTGTACATCTAACCCTATCCACTCATACGCTGATGACTCCACCCTTCACCTTTCCATTCGATTCCCACAACGTCCATCTCAGCAGTTACTTCAACAGGCAAGGGATGAGGCTATGGCACACCTAATGTCTGACTTGGCTCGTATCTCTGACTGGGGTAAAAATAATATGGTTGTTTTTAATGCATCAAAGACTCAGTTTTTGCACCTATCAACCCGACAAAATCTTCCACAGGTATACCCACTTATGTTTAATAATACTCAACTTAATCCTGCATCATCGTTGAACATGCTTCGGGTTTCATTTGCTCAGGACTTGTCTTGGAAAGATCATATTACATCTCTTGTAAAATCTGCTTCCAAGAGATTGGGTGTGCTAAGCCGACTCCGTTCCTTCTTTACCCCTGCACAATTGTTGACTCTATACAGGGGTTTTATCCGCCCCTGTGTGGAGTACAACTCTCATGTATGGGGAGGCTCCCCACATACAGCTTTTCTCAATAGGGTGGAGTCAAAAGCTTTTCGTCTCATTAACTCTCCTCCTCTTACTGACTCCCTTCAACCTCTGTCTCTTCGCCGCAGTGTTGCATCTTTATCTCTTTTCTATCGCTACTTCAATGGTCACTGTTCCTCTGAACTGTCTGCATGCATTCCTCCACTTCTACGACGGGCGCGTAGCACCCGTCTAGCAGCAAACTCTCACCCCTTTTCTGTCCAGCTCTCTAATGCAAGAGTCAACCGTTACTCCCAGTCCTTCATTTATGCAACAGGTCAACTCTGGAACTGTCTCCCTCTGTTTGTATTTCCTGCTTCCTATGATCTCCAGTCTTTCAAACGCAGTGTGTCCAGGCATCTCGAAATGAATGGATCTTGAATTTGGCTCTCTCTTGTATTTGTTTTTCTCTTGGAGGGAACAGTATTGCGGGCTCATTGCCTTTGGTTCCTTCTTCCTCACATAAAAAAAAAAAGTTACCTAATATTTAAAAGATTAAACTGAACACTTCAACAAACCAAGAAAGAAAACACACACACACACACACACACACACACACACACACACACACACACACACACACACACACAAAATGCACTCAGATACACTCTACTACATTAACTCATTTCCAAACACTCACACGCCTTTCCACTTTTCTTACCGTATTCTTACACCTGTCCTCAATCACAACCCTTTTACCTGCTCTCACCTCTCACCGACTCACTCGCTCACACACACACACACACACACACACACACACACACACACACACACACACACACAAACTCGCGCGCGCGCACACACACACACACACACACACACACACACACACACACACACACACACACATTCCTATCACTCTTGTTCTCATATTTACGTCCATGTAGCCTACTCAACCAATCACATACGTACATCACCCATACATACATGTGTTTACTGGTATGTACGCTGGAATGTACACACACACACGCACATCCACACACATGTACCTACTCCATATATTTTCTCTTAAGTCCTGTATTGTGTTTGGTGGTGTGCCTCATCTCGCCTACTCCACCCCACTCCATGTCCCTCCCCTACCCCCTACCATCCCCACCCCCACTCCACTCCATTACCCCTATCCAAGCCCCTACTACCCCCTCCCCCACCACACTCCACTCTGTTTCTCCTCCCTAACTCCCTACCATTCCCACTCCATCACTATCTCACTTTCCCTCACAGTATGGCTCCCTCCCCACACCCACCCTCCAGAACCCCTCACCTCACCGCCATCTACACCATCCCCATCCCACCCACCCCAACCCCACCCCATACACCCCACCCAACCCTTTCCACCCCTACCCCGTCCGACCTCAATACCCCCACTCATTTTCACACTTCACCCCCTACACCTCACCCCTCCTCCACTTGTAGCCCGCTCCACCCCACTTCACCCCACCTCACCTTCTACATCCTCTTCAGTTTCTCCCCCTCCCAATCCCTCCTTATTTACACCTCTCTCATCCCTCCCTCTATACCTCTTACCTTCTCTCCAACCCTACCCACCCTTTCCTCCACCTTCTCCTTATCAACCTTTCCCTCACCTTCTCCTTATCTCTCCTTCCCATTGGTCCCTCCCCCTCCTCCTCCTCCTCCTCTTATCTTTCCCTCCTCCCCCTCGCAACCCCCGTCTTTTCCTTCATTACCTTTTATCTTCTCATCCTTCTCTTTTTTTTTTTCTCCACATTTCTCTTTCCTCCATCCCATCTCTCTCCTTCCTCCCCACCTTTTCCTCCTTCCCACCCATCACCATCTCCACCGTCTCTCTTTCCTCCATCCCGATTCTTTTTCTCTCCACCCATCATCCACTACTCCCCATCTCTTTCCTCCCCCCATTCCCTCCCCACCCTCACTTATCTCCCCACCCCCCCCTACCATTCCTCCTCCTCCACCCAAATTCTCCTCCCCCCCTCCATGCCCCTCCCTTCACCTTTTCGTGTCTCCCTGCCATCACCCTACCCATTCTACCTAACTCCACTATACATTCTAATTTCCCTTCTTCCCCATTTTCCTCTTTTCCTCTCCTCTTTTTCCTACTCTAATTCTCTTTTCCCCTACCCCCTTCTCTCCAACTCACTTCCCGTCCCTTCTTTCCCCCCTCTTCCTCTTTTCCCCCCCTTTTTTCTTCATCCCTTTTCCTCTTTCCATCTTTTACTGCCCTCCCCTCTTCCCCCTCCTGTCTTCCTTTCTCCTTTCAATTTCCCCTTTTCACCTTCTTCTCATGTAGGTAAGCCCCTCTTTTTAACCCCCCCCTCCTCTTCCTCCTTCTGCTTTCCCTCTCTTCCTCTTCTTTCTGCCCCATCCTATCGTCTCTTGCCTCTTTCTCTTCCCTTTCTCCCTCTTCAGCTCCCACTACCTTTCCTCTCTGCTTCCTTCCATCATCCTTTACCTTTCATTCTCCCTCCCCTTTTGTCCCTCTTTCCTCTCCCCCCTTCATTCTCTTATCCCCTCCCCCCTTTTCTCCTATCTCTCCTCCCCCCCATATTTGTCTCCCTCCCTTCTGTCTAATTCCTCCCTCCCTCTCTTTTCCTATCTCTCTCCTCCTCTCCCTCTTCCCCGTCCTTCTTCTCCTTTCACCATTTCCATCCATTGTTTTTTCTTTCCACTCTTTCTTTCTCTCTCTCTCTCTCTCTCTCTCTCTCTCTCTCTCTCTCACACACACCTGACTTAGCCCCTTAACTCAGGTGCGTCTCCCCCCCAAACACACAGCCACCTCGCTCATCAAGGGACGGAGTGGTGTGGAGAGGGGACGGCGTATTTCAAGTGAGTGGGGTGTTATTTTCACGGGAGGGGGAGGGGAAAAGGAGAGGGGAGGGGAATGAGGGGAGAGAAAGGAGAGGATGGGGGGAAGATAGGGGTGGAGAAAAGGAGAGGGGAGGGGGGAAAGAAGACAGGAGGGGAATGGGAGGAGGGAAAGGAGGGGAGAATGGGGGGGAGGGAAAGGAGAGGGGAATGGGGGGGAGGGAAAGGAGGGGGGAATGGGGGGGAGGGAAAGGAGAGGGGAATGGGGGGGAGGGAAAGGAGAGGGGAGAGGGTAGGGGGGTGGAGAAGGGAGTAATGTTGAAGAGATGTGTGAAGAAAGGTCTGAGAATAGGGGGTCTGAGTGATGTGAGAGGGAATGGGGAGCAGAGAACATGTATTAAGTCTACCATATTATCTAGCCTTAATCCTCTAGCTTTTCTGCACCCCAAAAAACCCTAAAGCAGCTAAAATATAAAGCTAAAACGCTAGATTATAATTTGATAAAACCCCGAAGTCTCCATATACTTTTTTCACTTTAAAATGCCCAAACCGATCACTATCTTTTTATGGGGTTTTATTATCCACTGGGTTTAATCCGAAAAAGGTCACACGACACGAGTAGGTCAACTTTTACAATACTGATACGAATTTCACCCAAACTTGGTGGACGGGTTGAGGGTTCAAAAAGGGTGAAGTGATTCAGTTTTGAGATCATTCTGTCGAAGGTAGAGGTAACAGGATAAGGTATAATTTTAGGCCATTTAAAATCGATTTGGGTCATACTTGGTGGAGGCAGTTAAAATCAGTCAAAGGTCATCGTTTAAGGTCGCTGGGCAATGTTACTTAGTTTTTAGTATTCATTTTAGGGAAAACGTAGTGGAAGAGTTGGTGGTCACGCAAGGAAGAAATATTTCGTTTCAGAATCAGTCCAAGGTCAGGATCACAGGACGGGTCAAATGTTCAGTCTAGGCCGATTGTAAGGCGTGGGTGTTACGCTCCCCAACTGCTCATCATCATCATCATCATCATCATCATCATCATCATATCATCATTCACCATTCATCAACCATCACTCATCATCATCATCATCCATCATTCATTAACTATCATTCATCATCATTCACCATTCATCATTCATCAACCATCATTCAACATTCATCACTCATCATCATCATCATCATCATCATCATCATCAACCATCATTCATCATTATCATCATATCATTATCATCATCATCATATCATTATCATCATCATCATCATCGTCATCAATCATCAATCATCATTATCATCATCATCATTCATCATCATCATCATCATCATCATCATTTCCAGACGATTTTACTCAGCTCAATTAGTCTCCATAAACCCCTTCATTACGATGCCACGACGCTCCTTTAAGCTGAATAATTTACAGAAACCTTCATAACTTTCCAAGAAAGAGAGAGAGAGAGAGAGAGAGAGAGAGAGAGAGAATGCTTTTATCTTTATCTCATCTTCGGCAGTCATGTCCTTCCTCTATTATTCACCTCCCACTTCCCCTCCCTCTCCCCTCTTCTTCCCCTCCTCTCTCTCTCTCTCTCTCTCTCTCTCTCTCACACACACACACACACACACACACACACACACACAGTCCTTCCCCCCACACACACATCCCCCCACACACCTAAAAATGAAAAAAATACAAGAAAAAATCCCCACCCATCAGCATCCTCCCCTCAATTCACTTTAACTTGCATCTTTGGGTTCATCTTTAAGAAGGGGAAGGCATAGGAGGGTGTATGGGGCGCCTTTGGACAGTAAAAACGGAATAAAATTGGATCAAGACACCGCTGATAGGGTTGTGTGTGTCTGGGGGTGTCTAGACTGAGAGAGAGAGAGAGAGAAAGAGAGAGAGAGAGAGAGAGAGTTATGTATGTGATGACTGCAAAGGAATGTGTGTGTGTGTGTGTGTGTGTGTGTGTGTGTGTGTGTGTGTGTGTGTGTGTGTGTGTGTGTGTGTGTGAGGGGGTGAGGTGGTAGGTGGTGATAAGTGTGGTGAACCAGTGCATAAAGTTAGTAATTGTGGTATGGTGATGTGTAGTGATTGTAGTGGAGGTGGTGGGCAATGGTAGTGTGTAGTATGGTTGAGGGCAATGGTAGTGGGCGGTATGGTAGAGGGCAATGGTACTGCTGAATTTAACTGGCAGAAAAATGGTAAAATAAGTGAAAAAAATTACAGTGACCCCACCTCCTCCCCCCTTGCTCCCCAATATCCTCCCCTCCTCCTCCCCCTGTGGTGATGGAAAGGGCGCCACCAGACAGAAGTGTGTGTGTGTGTGTGTGTGTGTGTGTGTGTGTGTGTGTGTGTGTGTGTGTGTGTGTGTCCGTCCAGATACACCCATAGCAACACACACACACACACACACACACACACACACACACACACACAACAAATATCCACCCGCATCCACCCAAATCCACCCAAGAGCAGCCCAAGAGGTGGATGGCTGGTGGAGGGAAGGTGATGGGCAGGGACGGGGGTTTATGGCAGAACTTAGGTTAGCCCAGGACGTGGATGGATGGATGGATGGATGGATGAAGGGAGGGAGGGAGGGAAGGGTGGATGGGTGGGTTGATGGATGGATGGATGAGGTAAGTATAAGGATGAATGAAAGGATGGATGGATGGATGGATGGACGGATGGGTGGATGGATGGATGAATGAAAGGATGGATGGATGAATGGATTAGGATATATGGATGAATGGATGGATGGATGGATGGATGGGGGAAAGTATAAGGATGGATGTATGGATGGTTGGATGGAAGGACGGATAGATGGATGACTGGGAGGATGGAAAGAAGGGTGGATGGAAGGTAGGAAGGGTGGAAGGTAGGAAAGAAGGAAATGGGGAGGAAAATCAGATTAAAGCAAAAGGGAGGAGGGAAGTGTGCGATGGAAAATAGAGGGAGGGAGGGAGAGAGGGAAGGAAGGAAGGAAGGAAGGAAGGAAGGAGAGAGAGAGAGAGAGAGAGAGAGAGAGAGAGAGAGAGAGAGAGAGAGAGAGGGGCTTTACGAACATCTGGTCAAAGAAAAATATAAACACTACGCCATCGGACTGAAGGGGTTAAATAAAAAAAAAAATAAGCTAAAAATATCGTCGGTAAAGAAAGAAGAAAATGAAGACGTGATCGTAGACATCGATTTGCGTAACAAGCAGAATAAATCGCTGAGGAGGAGGCATTAAGACATCCTCAGACACCATAAAAATGTGTCCTCAAGGCGTAACAGAGAAAATAAATCGCTCTGGAAGAAGTCTTAGGGAATCCGAAGGTAAGGGGTCTGGGTGTAATGTGCAAAATAAATAGCTGAGGAGGGGGTGTTGCGGTACCTAAAAAATCGAGAACAGGGAAGCACTTGTAATGGTTAGAAAAGAGGAATTTGGGTGCATGGTTTCTCGTAGATAGATAAAAGGAACTTCTAGTCATGTCTGTCTATCTATCTATCTATCCATCTATCTATCGGTGTCTATCCATCCGTATGTCTGCCAATAATCTGATCAAGGTGCTTCCATCCATTCACACATCCATCCATCCATCTATCAATCAATCCATCCATCCATCTATCCATCCATCTATCTATCCATCTATCCATCCATCTATCTATCCATCTATCTACACATATCTACCTACCTGCCTCTCTCTCTCTCTCTCAGTAAAAGCCAGAGTAACCCCACCCTCCATTAAATATTTCATGTCCTCCAGGCCTCTCTCTCGCACCGTTTTACACTCCTCCGGGGCTTAAGGAGGGGAGGGGAGGGGAGGGAGAGGAAACTGGAATAGGAAGGAAGGTTGAGTTGCAAAAAAGGTGTGAGAAAAGGAACATAATTGGGGAGTGAGGAGAGTGGAAGAGATGGGTAAGGAAGGGAGGGCAGAGGAGGGGACTAGGGGAGAGGGAAGGGGGAAAAGGAAGGGATGGGAGGAAAGGAAGGGAAGGGGAAAAGGAAGGGAAGGGGGAAAAGGAAGGGAAGGGGGAAATGAAAAGGAATGGGGAAAAGGAATGGGGAAGAGGAAGGGAAGGGAGAAAAGGAAGGAAAGGGGGAAAAGGAAGGGAAGGGGGAAAAGGAAGGGAAGGGGGAAGAGGAAGGGAAGGGGGAAAAGAAAGGGAAGGGAAAAAAAGAAAGGGAAGGGAGAAAAGGAATGTAAGGGGAAGAAGAAGGGAAGGGGGGGAAGGAAGGGCAGGGGGAAGAGGAAGGGAGGAAGGAGGCAAAGGCGAAGAAATACAAAGGAGTACAAAGGAAAGCACACAGCAACAGTGCCGTGGGTCCTATCGTGGCTGTCTGGTATAAGGAAGACTATAACTAACAAAACTATGCTATCAGTTAAAGACAAGGATAGCAAAGCAGGAAGGAAGAGGAAACCGGAGGAAGGAAACCGGAAAAGGAAGGAGAGTTGAAGAATTAAACGAAAGAAGAACAGAACTGGTGAGTGTGTGGGGGGGGGGAGGGGAAGGAAGGGGAGATGGAACTGGAGGGCGAGAGGTAGAGGGAACTGGAAAGGGAGGGAAAGTAAGTGCTGGAGGTGGGGAAAAAACGAGGGAGTACGAAAGATGTTGGAAGAAGGGAGGGGAGGGGAGGGGAAGGAAGGAGATGGGGAGGAGAGAGGGAAGTAGAGGACATCAGGAGGGGGAGGGGAAAGGGGAGAAGGAGGTTGAAGATGAGGGGGAACGGAGAGGGAGGGAAAACTGGAAATGGGCTATGAGTAGAACTGAAGAAATAGTAGGAAGGCAGAAAAAAGAGACAGAGAAGAGGAAAGGAGTGCAAGGTGAAGGAAAGGGAAGGGGGAGGGGAAGGAAAGGGGAAGGGGAAGGGGAAGGAAAGGGAAGGGGAAGGGGAAGGAAAGGGGAAGGGGAAGGGGAAGAGAACTGGGAAAGGGAGGGAAGCATACTTGAGATATTAACAAAACAGATAGTAGTGTTGAAGAATTGATTATTAAGACGTAAGAAAGAGATGGACAAGAAGGAGAGGAAATGAAGGACTGTAAAATGACCCGCTGCAACTGCCCATAGTAGGGAGAGTGACAGCCTGAATCAACACTTTCCCATGCTGGAGATGTACAAATGGGTAAGGGATGTCTAAGGAGAGTGAGGAATATGTGTGTGTGTGTGTGTGTGTGTGTGTGTGTGTGTGTGTGTGTGTGTGTGTGTGTGTGTGTGTGTGTGTGTGTGTGTGTGTGTGTGTGTGTGTGTGTGTGTGTGTGTGTGTGTGTGTGTGTGAGAGAGAGAGAGAGAGAGAGAGAGAGAGAGAGAGAGAGAGAGAGAGTCTATATATCAACACCCATGCTACAGTACTTTCACCTTAACTTGGCCCACCTTTTATCTTTTTGCAGTTTATTTCATGTGGCTAAGTAGCAGAAAGGAC